>NC_084551.2:47250000-47410000 GCF_033978685.3 Nerophis lumbriciformis
CCCCTCTGTGCGTCAGTTGAGGTGGGCGGGGTTTGGTAGCGGGGGGGTGTATAATGTAGCCCTGAAGAGTTAGGGCTGCATGGGATTCTGGGTATTTGTTCTGTTGTGTTTATGTTGTGTTACAGTGCAGATGTTCTCCCGAAATGTGTTTGTCATTCTTGTTTGGTGTGGGTTCACAGTGTAGCGCATTATTAGTAAGAGTGTTAAAGTTTTTTATACCGCCACCGTCAGTGTAACCTGTGTGGTTGTTGACCAAGTATGCCTTGCTGTCACTTACGTGAGAAAGCAGAAACCCCATCCTGCACGCTGGTTGTAGTGGGCGCTAAATGTTGATCCATCACGGCGCGTTCGAGAGAATAGTTGCCCTCAAATTCGTAGTCTGCCGGAAAAATCGGGAGGGTTGACAAGCATGACGCTGTCAAGCGCCATTCATGTAAAACCCGCGGGCCGCACTAACATTCAATTTTCATATTAAGGTGTGGGCCGCGTGTCTGAGACCTTTGGTTTATACATAGCACAAAGCAAAAAAAAAAACTTTGTATGCAGTGTTATTTCATTTTAAATTTCAAAAGATTTTTGTGGCTCCCATTGTTTTCTTCAATTTGTGAAACTGGTCAAAATGGCTCTTTGACTGGTAAAGGTTGCCGACCCCTGACATAGGTATACAGGGGTAGAAAGAACAGGAATACTGAAGGATAGCGGCGCCCAATAAAAGAAAAAGGAAAGGTAAACATGGGGCGACGAGGAGAAAAAAGAGCTACTCCCAAACCAAGCTCCTAGCTCCATCCAGCCCTCAGGGCGCTGCTCCATAGTCCATCATGCCGCGGCAAAGGCATGGGACGGGGAGTGGGATGTATATGTGCATATGTGTGTAGTATTAGTTCATGGGTGTGTTTGTCCGTAAGCCTGGGAGTCGTTCAGCTCGGCATCACAGAACAGAGTCAAAGATCCCAGGTATCCTTAAAGAGCGTCTTTCGCTGCAATGGTCTCGCTGGGGTGTTAGTGAAGGGGGAGCGGAATTGCAGATAAGGTTTGTTTTGGTGTAGGACGAGCCAACACCATCTAATGGTTTGTGTGCTCTAGTTTTGGTTCTTCTAGTTCTGGCTCTCAAATTGATCATGATTTCGCCTTCTGTGAGATGTTATCCAGTTTGCAATTCAGCAATTGTCGAAAAGTCCCAAGTGCCTACACGTCTGCCCAATCCATCAATCACGATGGGCAGCCTCTGGACTCCTTAAAGGACTGCTATCATCTTCCGAATGTATCGATAGACCAGCAACAATCAATCCTATCAGCAGATGACCTGTTATCACAGTTCCGAATAGATAGACCTCTTCAATGTCTTTGACGGAAAGAATCGCCTGGGACAAGACTCTCCACTTTTCCCAAGAGTTCCTCATGTATCCAGCAGCAAACGTTCCGTTAGGACAGGCAGGTTCCCCTGAACCTGAGCTTCTCGTTGAGCAGATCTTGTCAATTTTGTCAATAGCCCAGTTTACCAATTCCATGTTTTAAATTTTAGAGAACAGTGGAAAAGAGAGGTTCTTAGAAAGTTAAGACAAGACAGGACGAGACAAAGAGCAAAAGCAGGAGAGTTAAGGGAGAGGCAGCGTCCGCCTTAGCTGAGAGCCAGAGCAAGATATACAAACCCCGTTTCCGTATGAGTTGGGAAATTGTGTTAGCTGTAAATATAAACGGAATACAATGATTTGCAAATCCTTTTCAACCCATATTCAGTTGAATATGCTACAAAGACAACATATTTGATGTTCAAACTGTTAAACTTTTTTTTTTTTTGCAAATAATCATTAACTTTAGAATTTGATGCCAGCAACACGTGACAAAGAAGTTGGGAAAGTTGGCAATAAATACTGATAAAATTGAGGAATGCTCATCAAACACTTATTTGGCACATCCCACAGGTGTGCAGGCTAATTGGGAACAGGTGGGTTCCATGATTGGGTATAAAAACAACTTCCCAAAAAATGCTCAGTCTTTCACAAGAAAGGATGGGGTGAGGTACACCCCTTTGTCCACAACTGCGTGAGCAAATAGTCAAACAGTTTAAGAACAGCGTTTCTCAAAGTGCAATTGCAAGAAATTTAGGGATTTCAACATCTACGGTCCATAATATCATCAAAAGGTTCAGAGAATCTGGAGAAATCACTCCACGTAAGCGGCATGGCCGGAAACCAACATTGAATGACCGTGACCTTCGATCCCTCAGACGGCACTGTATCAAAAACCGACATCAATCTCTAAAGGATATCACCACATGGACTCAGGAACACTTCAGAAAACCACTGTCACTAAATATAGTTCGTCGCTACGTCTGTAAGTGCAAGTTAAAGCTCTACTATGCAAAGCGAAAGCCATTTATCAACAACATCCAGAAACGCCGCCAGCTTCTCTGGGCCCGAGATCATCTAAGATGGACTCATGCAAAGTGGAAAAGTGTTCTGTGGTCTGACGAGTCCACATTTCAAATTGTTTTTGGAAATATTCGACATCGTGTCATCCGTACCAAAGGGGAAGCGAACCATCCAGACTGTTATCGACGCAAAGTTCAAAAGCCAGCATCTGTGATGGTATGGGGGTGTATTAGTGCCCAAGGCATGGGTAACTTACACATCTGTGAAGGCACCATTAATGCTGAAAGGTACATACAGGTTTTGGAACAACATATGCTGCCATCTAAGCGCCGTCTTTTTCATGGACGCCCCTGTTTATTTCAGCAAGACAATGCCAAGCCACATTCAGCACGTGTTACAACAGCGTGGCTTCGTAAAAAAAAAGAGTGCGGGTACTTTCCTGGCCCGCCTGCAGCCCAGACCTGTCTCCCATCGGAAATGTGTGGCGCATTATGAAGCGTGAAATACGACAGCAAAGACCCCAGACTGTTGAACGACTGAAGCTCTACATAAAACAAGAATGGGAAAGAATTCCACTTTCAAAGCTTCAACAATTAGTTTCCTCAGTTCCCAATCGTTTATTGAGTGTTGTTAAAAGAAAAGGTGATGTAACACAGTGGTGAACATGCCCTTTCCCAACTACTTTGGCACGTGTTGCAGCCATGAAATTCTAAGTTAATTATTATTTGCAAAAAAAAAAAGAAAAAAGTTTATGAGTTTGAACATCAAATATGTTGTCTTTGTAGTGCATTCAATTGAATATGGGTTGAAAAGGATTTGCAAATCATTGTATTCCGTTTATATTTACATCTAACACAATTTCCCAACTCATATGGAAACGGGGTTTGTATATTAAAAAATAAATGTTATAGAAAATAATTAGTTTTATGTGCAGAAGACCATATTCAATATAAAATATACAATGCTAAAATAATAAACTTTACCTTCACTTTAACGTTTCATTGAAGATGGCGATGTAACTCTGAGGTTGCATTGCAGCGGTGGTTGTCGTGACCCCAATGTGCAACAGGCAGCAGGAGACAGCGAACAATCAGAAGACGAGTGCAGCAGGAAAAGCACTGGAGCATAAACGGAAGACTATGGAAGAAAAAAGACCTAAACAGGCTATAAAGTTAACCAACAGAATGCTGGAGGACAGCAAAGGTTTACCAATATGAAGCATTCACAAAAGACAATGTCCCGACACAAGCCAGCAGCAACAGCTGAACTTAAATAGCCTTGATTACAAACAGGGGACAGGTGTTTTGGCAAACAAAGTCAGGGTGCTGCATAAACAAAATGACAGAAAGTGCAACCAAAATAAAAGCACAAAACAGGATCTAAGACATTAAGCACAGGAAAACACCAACAAACTCAAAATAAGACATGTTCTGGTGTGGACAGATAATGACAGAATCCCCCCGCCCCCAACATAACGGACACCAGACATTCTTGGAAAAAATAAAAAGTCCAAAGTAATGGGAGGGTGGAAGGAGAACTAGGTGGTGGGTCGCCTGGCCATGTGTCCTTGCAGTCGTAGGGGAAGTATCAGATGGTGGCGGCGAGTACACTGCCGCTGCAGCCAGCGAGGCGGGCGTCCACAGAACGACCACATCTGTCGCCGACAGGGAGGCGGCCGTAAAGGTTCACGCCCGGGTTTTGGGCATTGCTGCTAAAGGCGTGGTGGGCGTTCATTTAAAGGCCACATTCGTAGCCAAAGAGGAGGCTGATGTGAGCAAGGACGGTGGTACAGCAGCCGTGAAGGACCCAAGTTCTGGGCAAAGCCGCTGAGGGCGCGAAGGATGACCATGGAACGACCATCTTAGATGAGGAGTGCAGGCGCCAGACAGGCACCGCTGCAGCAAGCGTAGAGGGCGAGGGACAGACAAGCACTTCCGCAGCAGGCGATCTGGAAGTCAAACAGACTGCAAGATTGAAGGTCGTGCAGGCTGCGGGGCTGGAGGAAAATTTGGCTGCTAGGCTGGAGGTTTAGCAAGCGTTGACGAAGGACCCACTGGAGACGAGGCTGGCGTCGCCGAAGAACTTACTGGAGACGAGGCTAGCATCGCCAGAGGACCCACTGGAGACGCAGATGGTGGAGATGGCGTCAGCAGCAGTCACAGGAAACAGCACTGGAGATGGCTTCGGTGGCCATGCAGGAGGTGGCGGCCTGGCCGGACGTAGGACTGGCAGCGGCGGTCGTGCAAGAGGTGGCGGCCTGACTGGACGTAGGCTGGTGGGGGCGGCTGTGCAAGAGGTGGCAGCCTGGTTGGACATAGGACTGAGGGTGACGGCCATGCAGAAGGTGGTGACTTCACTGGACGTAGAGCTGGCGGCGGATACCTCGCTGGATGAGTAGCTGGCAGCAAGGGCATTGAAAAACAAGTAGCTCAATGACAAAAAGTACAGAGACTGAGTCACCAACGTGTGGATTTATTTGGGAACTTGAGTCTGCGGAATGATACGTGGGTAAAAGACTAGTTTGTTACACACATTAACATGTGTGTCTTAACAGCTGTACAAAAACTGGGCCAAACCTTTGGTAAAAAATTTCCATGAGAACACCAAATCATACGAAAGTTGCGGCGTAGGAAATCAGAGGTATCTACAAGCATCTAAACTAATTTCTCTGTACAGTCAACCACATTTTACCAAGCCAAGCTTCCCAACTAGCGCTGAACCAGATTGCTCTCACATATCTACATTCCTCGTACCCATCAGGTGTTTGAGTCCAGACGCGGACCAGCGGCCGGACATTGTGGTGGTCAGTTCCAGGATCTCCGACCTGATGATGAGGCTGATGGACGGTCTCTACACCTCCCAGAGTGCGCTGGAAAGAAGAGCAGAAAGGCACAGGACGCAAGCACAGAAGTACTTCCTGGACAAGCACAGGAGCAGGGAAAGCTTAAGCCTCTCTGTCCTGCCTGAGGTGATCTCGACTCAACAAGGAGATTTAGATCAGATCTATTATTAATGTTACTGTGCTGCCTAACAGGAACAAGACTTCATGACTGCTGAGCTTCCAATTGTGTACTTTCCTGCAAGTCCAAACCAGACTGAAAACCACCTCAGTCTAGGTGTCCTTCACTAGCGACACAATGCTTTGATCAAAGACCAGGTGACGCCATTATTGAATGTTTTTCAGGTCAAGTCTCTGAGGAGGATGTGGAGACTCTCATGACCAGGAACTCTCCGAAAGAACACTACAGTCAGTCGTCCGTCCTTATGAATGTTTTAGATGAAAGCGTTTCACGTTCTTCTCAGTTGAAGTTTACATGTTACAGGGTCAAAGTCTGCTGCCTCTGTTGCTCGTCAACAACGTCCATGTGGGCAAGTGAAAATCCTTCTTGGCACTCGAAGCTGCTTCTGAAAGTCTTTAACTCACATTCTTTGGTCCTCTCAGGGAGGGTTCATCTCTTGGGAGGATGAAATCAAAACCAGGTACGTTTTGAAACTAATTGTTTAGGACAAGGATTCTCAAAACACACAAACTTGCAATCAATGGATAAAGTTATTACATATTGTTGAAAAGTGCATAACTATGATTAGGAACCACTAGGCCACGGGTCAATAACCTCTAGAACTGACCCGCAGGCCACATACAGCTCATTAAGATTTTCATTAAGTCCTACATAATTTTTTGTAGACCTTTAAAGGCCTACTGAAACCCACTACTACCGACCACGCAGTCTGATAGTTTATATATCAATGATGAAATCTTAACATTGCAACACATGCCAATACGGCCGGGTTAGCTTACTAAAGTGCAATTTTAAAATTTGCGCAAAATATCCTGCTGAAAACGTCTCGGTATGATGACGCCTGCGCGTGACGTCACCGATTGTAGAGGACATTTTGGGACAGCATGGTGGCCAGCTATTAAGTCGTCTGTTTTCATCGCAAAATTCCACAGTATTCTGGACATCTGTGTTGGTGAATCTTTTGAAATTTGTTCAATGAACAATGGAGGCAGCAAAGAAGAAAGCTGTAGGTGGGAAGCGGTGTATTGCGGCAGGTGTTGTGCCGGATAACGCACCCCCGCCGTAGAATGCACCCCCTGACTGTTGTGCCGGATAACACAGCCGGTGTTTCATTGTTTACATTCCCGAAAGATGACAGTCAATCTTTACCATTGGCCTGTGGAGAACTGGGACAACAGAGACTCTTACGAGGAGGACTTTGAGTTGGATACGCAGACACGGTACCGTGAGTACGCATGCAGCTGCGGCTTCCAAACATTTGATCGCTTGCCCGTACGTGCGTGCCGCTATGTGCATGTCACGTACGTAACTTTGGGGACTTTGGGGAAATATATGTGCTGTATGAACTTTGGGGAGGTGAACGGTACTTTGGGCTGTGGGATTGAGTGTGTTGTGCAGGTGTTTGAGTTGTATTGGCGGGTTATATGGACGGGAGGGGGGAGGTGTTTGTTATGCGGGATTAATTTGTGGCATATTAAATATAAGCCTGGTTGTGTTGTGGCTAATAGAGTATATATATGTCTTGTGTTTATTTACTGTTTTAGTCATTCCCAGCTGAATATCAGATCCCACCCGCCTCTCACAGCATCTTCCCTATCTGAATCGCTCCCACTACCCTCTAGTCCTTCACTCTCACTTTCCTCATCCACGAATCTTTCATCCTCGCTCAAATTAATGGGGAAATCGTCGCTTTCTCGGTCCGAATCGCTCTCGCTGCTGGTGGCCATGATTGTAAACAATGTGCGGATATGAGGAGCTCCACAACCTATGACGTCACGCGCATATCATCTGCTACTTCCGATACAGGCAAGGCTTTTTTATCAGCGACCAAAAGTTGCGAACTTTATCGTCGATGTTCTCTACTAAATCCTTTCAGCAAAAATATGGCAATATCGCGAAATGATCAAGTATGACAAAAAGAATGGACCTGCTATCCCCGTTTGAATAAGAAAATTGCATTTCATTTGGCCTTTAACATCAAAACTGTAGCCGCCATTATGATGTGCGGTGGTGTTTTTAAATTACCGTAAGTCTTGAACTATAGAAAGTATGTCAATAGTTGGAATCTGCGCTTTTGAGTGTTATAGGAGTTATTACGGTAATCCACGTCACAGCAGCTCAGACAAGAGCAGCCAGCCCGAAACGCATGTGTCAGGAACAGATGCGGACGCAAATTTAACAGCAAATTTCTGCATTAAAGTGATAATATATCATATTGTAGGAGTTTATAACACTTTGCATTCATATATTGCTGTTTTTTACATTTTTGTTGTGTTTTGCTTGATTGTAAAAGATGTCTTATCGAGGAGCTGCTCTGAGAAGTAAAATAGTTAATATTCAGTGTTTTATCGTTCATAGTTAATATTGTAAATCTCACTTTCTTTATTTTAATGTACATTTTGAGTGTGCCATTCAATAAAAAAAATGTACAATTCCATTCAGTTTTTTTGAGGTGGTCTGTCATAACGTTTTTAGAACTCTATCGGACATTGTGACTTTTGCCATTAGTGTTCCTGAAAAAAGGGACCCAAACACACATACTCTTCAGCAGATTTTTACAGCTAAATATGTACAAACCCTGTTTCCATATGAGTTGGGAAATTGTGTTAGATGTAAATATAAACGGAATACAATGATTTGCAAATCATTTTCAACCCATATTCAATTGAATGCACTACAAAGACAAGATATTTGATGTTCAAATTCATAAACTTTTTTTTTTTTTGCAAATAATTAAATTACAATTTCATGGCTGCAACACGTGCCAAAGTAGTTGGGAAAGGGCATGTTCACCACTCTGTTACATCACCTTTTCTTTTCACAACACTCAATAAACAATTGGGAACTGAGGAAGTTAATTGTTGAAGCTTTGAAAGTGGAATTCTTTCCCATTCTTGTTTTATGTAGAGCTTCAGTCGTTCAACAGTCCGGGGTCTCCGCTGTCGTATTTTACGCTTCATAATGCGCCACATATTTTCGATGGGAGACAGGTCTGGACTGCAGGCGGGCCAGGAAAGCACCCGCACTCTTTTTTTACGAAGCCACGCTGTTGTAACACGTGCTGAATGTGGCTTGGCATTGTCTTGCTGAAATAAGCAGGGGCGTCCATGAAAAAGACGGTGCTTAGATGGCAGCATATGTTGTTCCAAAACCTGTATGTACCTTTCTGCATTAATGGTGCCTTCACATATGTGTAAGTTACCCATGCTTTGGGCACTAATACACCCCCATACCATCACAGATGCTGGCTTTTGAACTTTGCGTCGATAACAGTCTGGATGGTTCGCTTCCCCTTTGGTCCGGAGGAAACGATGTCGAATATTTCCAAAAACAATTTGAAATGTGGACTCGTCAGACCACAGAACACTTTTCCACTTTGCATGAGTCCATCTTAGATCTTAGATGATCTCGGGCCCAGAGAAGCCGGCGGCGTTTCTGGATGTTGTTGATAAATGGCTTTCGCTTTGCATAGTAGAGCTTTAACTTGCACTTACAGATGTAGTGACCAACTGTATTTAGTGACAGTGGTTTTCTGAAGTGTTCCTGAGCACATGTGGTGATATCCTTTAGAGATTGATGTCGGTTTTTGATACAGTGCCGTCTGAGGGATCGAAGGTCACGGTCATTCAATGTTGGTTTCCGGCCATGCCGCTTACGTGCAGTGATTTCTCCAGATTCTCTGAACCTTTTGATATTATGGACCATAGATGTTGAAATCCCTAAATTTCTTGCAATTGCACTTTGAGAAACGTTGTTCTTAAACTGTTTAACTATTTGCTCACGCAGTTGTGGACAAAGGGGTGTACCTCGCCCCATCCTTTCTTGTGAAAGACTGAGCATTTTTTGGGAAGCTGTTTTTATACCCAATCATGGCACCCACCTGTTCCCAATTAGCGGGATGTTCCAAATAAGTGTTTGATGAGCATTCCTCAACTTTATCAGTTTTTATTGCCACCTTTCCCAACTTCTTTGTCACGTGTTGCTGGCATCAAATTCTAAAGTTAATGATTATTTGCAAAAAAAAAAATGTTTATGAGTTTGAACATCAAATATGTTGTCTTTGTAGCATATTCAACTGAATATGGGTTGAAAATTATTTGCAAATCATTGAATTCCGTTTATATTTACATCTAACACAATTTCCCAACTCATATGGAAATCGGGTTTGTATATATAATTTATACACATATACACATTGGCCCCCCCAGACACATTTTTCTCTCTCCCCCGAGTCAAAATATTTGCCCAGCTCTGTTCCAAAAAATGGTCCAAGTCCAGACCTACGAGCCATCCTGAACTTAGCTGGACCTAAAGTCAACTAAGGATTTAAGTTTTGACGTGGCACCTTTTATGTTGACTGGCACATCTTTTATAGACTTTTTTTGTTCAACTTATTTACCGGAGAGAGGAGTAAGAGATACAGGGAAATAAGAGCTATATCAAGAGTGATACAGAGTGAGAGATATATGGAATTAAGAGCGATAGAGAGTGAGAGATAGGGGGAAAGAAGAGTTATGCGGAAGGAGAGTGATGGGGAAAGAAGAGCAATACAAAGTGAGCGATACGGAGTGAGAAGACAGAGACAAGTGTGAGATACGGGGACAGAAGAGCGATACAAAGTGAGAGATACAGGAAAAGAAGAGCAAAACGGAAGGCGAGAGATGGAGGAAAGAAGAGCGATACAGAGAAAGATATGGGGAAAGAAGAGCGATTCGGAGTGAGCGATACGCAGAGAGAAGACAGAGACAAGTATGAGATACAGGGGAAGATAAGCAATACAGAGTGAGAGACAGGGGAGAAGAGAGATACAGAGTGTGCGATATGGGGTAAGAAGAACACTACAGTGTGAGATTTGTAGGAAAAAAGAGCAATACAGATGGAGAGATATGGTGAGAGAAGAGATACAGAAAGAGACATACCGCGATGAAAAGGGAGAGATACAGGAAAAAATACGGATAAAGAGTGAGAGAGGTGTGGAATTAATAGCGATACTGAGTGAGAGATAATAAGATAGAAGAGCAATACGAAAGGAGAACGATATGGGGAAAAGAAGAGCGATACGTAGAGAGATATGGGGAAAGAAGAGAGATGCAGGCTTTGACATACGGGTAAAGAAATGCGATACAAAGGGAGCGATAAGGAAAAAGAAGAGAGATGCGGAGGAAGATACAGGGAAAAAAGAGCAAATGAGAGAAAGTGAGATCCCGGAAATAAGAGAGATACAGAGTGAGATACAGGAAAGAAGAGAGATACAGAGTGAGATACAGGAAATAAGAGCTATACACGAAAAGAAGAGAGATACAGAGTGAGATACAGGAAATAAGAGATATACAGAAAAAGAAGAGATACAGAGTGAGATACAGGAAAGAAGAGAGATACAGAGTGAGATACAGGAAAGAAGAGAGATACAGAGTGAGATACAGGAAATAAGAGCTATACACGAAAAGAAGAGAGATACAGAGTGAGATACAGGAAATAAGAGATATACAGAAAAAGAAGAGAGATACAGAGTGAGATACAGGAAAGAAGAGAGATACAGAGTGAGATACAGGAAATAAGAGATATACAGAAAAAGAAGAGAGATACAGAGTGATATACAGGAAATAAGAGAGATACAAAGTGAGATACAGGAAAAGAAGAGATACAGAGTGAGATACAGGAAATAAGAGAGATACAGAGTGAGATACAGGAAATAAGAGATATACAGAAAAAGAAGAGAGATACAGAGTGAGATACAGGAAATAAGAGAGATACAGAGTGAGATACAGGAAAGAAGAGAGATACAGAGTGAGATACAGGAAATAAGAGAGATACAGAATGAGATACAGGAAAATAAGAGAGATATAGAGTGAGATACAGGAAATAAGAGAGATACAGAGTGAGATACAGGAAATAAGAGATGTACAGAATGAGATACAGGAAATAAGAGATATACAGAGTGAGATACAGGAAAGAAGAGAGATACAGAGTGAGATACAGGAAATAAGAGAGATACAGAGTGAGATACAGGAAATAAGAGATTAACAGAAAAAGAAGAGAGACACAGAGTAAGATACAGGAAATAAGAGAGATACAGAGTGAGATACAGGAAAGAAGAGAGATACAGAGTGAGATACAGGAAAATAAGAGAGATATAGAGTGAGATACAGGAAATAAGAGATACAGAGTGAGATACAGGAAATAAGAGATATACAGAGTGAGATACAGGAAATAAGAGATATACAGAGTGAGATACAGGAAAGAAGAGAGATACAGAGTGAGATACAGGAAATAAGAGAGATACAGAGTGAGATACAGGAAATAAGAGATTAACAGAAAAAGAAGAGAGACACAGAGTAAGATACAGGAAATAAGAGAGATACAGAGTGAGATACAGGAAAAGAAGAGATACAGAGTGAGATACAGGAAATAAGAGAGATACAGAATGAGATACAGGAAAGAAGAGAGATACAGAGTGAGATACAAGAAATAAGAGATATAGAGTGAGATACAGGAAATAATTTAGAAGAAAAGTGGACAATAAAAATTGTAAGAGGTCGGTGGACCCAGAATTTTTGGAGAGCCTCTTTAGAGGAAGTAAAAGATCTGGTCTATTAAACTCTTCCAGCCACGCCAGGGATTTGTGTCTCCCAGAGGAATCTTCGCCAGATCCAAGACCCCATCCACAGACTGCTGGCCCAGCTGCACAAAGTGGTCTACGTCACACAAGTACCGTACACTCAAACCCGGACGACCGCAGACGGCACCGTCGTCATGGCAACTAAAACCTAAAACCTCCTTTCAGCTTCCACCTGCTCCTCATCACGACGTCAGGAGGAGGCTTGTCGAGAGGTTCAAAAAGTCCCTGTTCCAGTCCGGGAGTGACGCCCGGCGACTAAAAGTGGAACTCGGCAAGGTCGGAACCTCTCTCCAAATATTAGAAAATGTTGCTTGATCAGCTGGGTTCCCCTTGCAGCTCATGCAGGCCTCATCAGAACCCGTGGACTCTGGCTGCGGCAGTCCCTTCCGCCGCGTCCCTGGACACGTCCATCCCCAGGAAGACTCAGGTAAAAGTGCCGCAGGTTGAAATCCCACAAAGAAAAATGTTGCTGCTGCCTCCCAACAGGTGACAGCCTGGGAGGAGGAGTCACGTACCAGCACATGCAGGTCAGTTTCTCTCTGTGTGTGTGTGTGTGTGTGTGTGTGTGTGTGTGTGTGTGTGTGTGTGTGTGTGTGTGTGTGTGTGTGTGTGTGTGTGTGTGTGTGTGTGTGTGTGTGTGTGTGTGTGTGAGTGTGTGTGTGTGTGTGTGCGTGAGAATCACGTCATGTGTCCTGTCAGGGGATCGTGGAGGAGCTGCTGGAGGACAACGGCTACTACGAAGCCACACGCAGCAGGTGAGCGTTACCATGGCGACAAGATACTTCCTGTGTATTACACTAGAGCAGGGGTCGGCAACCCGCGGCTCTTTAGCGCCGCCCTAGTGGCTCTCTGGAGCTTTTTCAGAAATGTATGAAAAATGGAAAAAGATGAGGGGAAAACAATCTATTTTTTGTTTTAATATGGTTTCTGTAGGAGGACAAACATGACACAAACCTCCCTAATTGTTATAAAGCACACTGTTTGTATTAAACATGCTTCACTGATTCGAGTATTTGGCGAGCGCCGTTTTGTCCTACTAATTTTGGCAGTCCTTGAACTCACCGTAGTTTGTTTACATGTATAACTTTCTAGGACGTGTTTTATGCCACTTCTTTTTCTGTCTCATTTTTTCCACCAAACTTTTAAGGTTGTGCATGAAAGGTGAGTTTTGTTGATGTTATTGACTTGTTGGAGTGCTAATCAGACATATTTGGTCACTGCATGACTGCAAGCTAATCAATGCTAACATGCTATTTAGGCTAGCTATATGTACATATTGCATCATAATGCCTCATTTGTAGCTATATTTGAGGTCATTTAGTTTCCTTTAAGTCATCTTAATTAAATTTATATCTCATGACACACTATCTGTATGTAATATGGCTTTTAATTTTTTGCGGCTCCAGACAGATTTTTTTTTGTAGTTTTGGTCCAATATGGCTCTTTCAACATTTTGGGTTGCCGACCCCTGCACTCAAGGACTGAGGATAAGAAGGCAGACCACAGACTGACTGGCGCATTTGCTCTGTGTAAAATCCTAAAGTGGGCTGCGGAAAGTCAAGCAAAACTAGTTTTATAGAGGAAATCAGCTCACACACACACACACACACACACACACACACACACTGGTTATCATTTGGAAAGGGGACCAAGTTTTTGATCATCACTTGTGGGCACCACCCTTTCTACAAGTTGTGAAGGCATAAAAAAAATAGGTAAAATGTCCACTGCCCAGTTAACTCATACACGTCTTTAAAGGGGAACATTATCACCAGACCTATGTAAGCGTCAATATATACCTTGATGTTGCAGAAAAAAGACCTTTTTTTTTTTTTTAACCGATTTCCGAACTCTAAATGGGTGAATTTTGGCGAATTAAACGCCTTTCTAATATTCGCTCTCGGAGCGATGACGTCACAACGCCATTTTCTCAGTCACCGAGTCAAATCAGCTCTGTTATTTTCCGTTTTTTCGACTGTTTTCCGTACCTTGGAGACATCATGCCTCGTCGGTGTGTTGTCGGAGGGTGTAACAACACGAACAGGGAGGGATTCAAGTTGCACCAGTGGCCCAAAGATGCGAAAGTGACAAGAAATTGGACGTTTGTTCCGCACACTTTACCGACGAAAGCTATGCTACGACAGAGATGGCAAGAATGTGTGGATATCCTGCGACACTCAAAGCAGATGCATTTCCAACGATAAAGTCAAAGAAATCTGCCGCCAGACCCCCATTGAATCTGCCGGAGTGTGTGAGCAATTCAGGGACAAAGGACCCCGGTAGCACGGCAAGCAATGGCGGCAGTTTGTTCCCGCAGACGAGCGAGCTAAACCCCCTATCGACCCTAGCTTCCCTGGCCTGCTAACATCAACTCCAAAACTGGACAGATCAGCTTTCAGGAAAAGAGCGCGGATGAGGGTATGTCTACAGAATATATTAATTGATGAAAATTGGTCTGTCTGCACTCTCAAAGTGCATGTTGTTGCCAAATGTATTTCATATGCTGTAAACCTAGTTCATAGTTGTTAGTTTCCTTTAATGCCAAACAAACACATACCAATCGTTGGTTAGAAGGCGATCGCCGAATTCGTCCTCGCTTTCTCCCGTGTCGCTGGCTGTCGTGTCGTTTTCGTCGGTTTCGCTTGCATACGGTTCAAACCGATATGGCTCAATAGCTTCAGTTTCTTCTTCGCTACCTGCCTCCACACTACAACCATCCGTTTCAATACATTCGTAATCTGTTGAATCACTTAAGCCGCTGAAATCCGAGTCTGAATCCGAGCTAATGTCGCTATAGCTTGCTGTTCTATGCGCCATGTTTGTTTGTATTGGCATCACTGTGTGACGTCACAGGAAAATGGACGGGTGTATAACGATGGTTAAAATCAGGCACTTTGAAGCTTTTTTTAGGGATATTGCGTGATGGGTAAAATTTTGAAAAAAACTTCGAAAAATATAATAAGCCACTGGGAACTGATTTTTAATGGTTTTAACCATTCTGAAATGGTGATAATGTTCCCCTTTAAATCTCTGGATTGATGAAGTAATGTGCTGATCAGTCTTACTGGGGACCCTGGGAAAAAATAGTTAATATAGTTCATGGGGACCGAGTTTAAATAATTTTGCATAATTCAAACAAATTTGTACGTGACTACTGAGGACCATTTAAAAAAAATAAATAAAAAAAAGTTCAAATTAAATATGACATGATCCTCAGAATACAGCACTACAGATGTCCTCTTATAGGAAGTTTCACCACTTAAATGTACCAACTACAGCCCAATGAGGGGGCTGCTGTGCAAATGTCTCACACTCAAACTAACCAGTAAACATGTTTTATGGGCCAAAGCTTAAAAATCACTTAGTCAAGTCAAGTCAATTTTATTTATATAGCACGTTTACGACAACTTTAAATTGAACCAAAGTGCTTTACGGGTTAAAAAAAGCATAGAGCAAAAAACAAAAAAAACAACAAACAAAGAACGTAAACAATGAATGAGCTGAACAAGATAGTGCAAAAACAATACAGTAAAAGGGGTCGAATAAAAAGTAAAAATTTGCTAAATAAAAATAAAAATAATAATAATAAAAGTGCGACAAATTGAAAAATAAAACTAAAGCGAAGGGGGTGGGGGGGCGACTAGAAATGGTGGCCTAGTGGGCGGACTCAGCTCGGGTCAAAGGCCAGCGAGAAGAGGTAGGTCTTAAGAAGGGTTTTGAAGACGCCCAGGCTCTGGGCTGACCTAATGTGGAGGGGAAGGCTGTTCCAGAGCTTAGGGGCGGCAACGGAAAAGGCTCTGTCCCCTCTGGTCTTTAGCCTGGATCTGGGCATCTTCAGAATGGATCTGACTATCATTTAAAAAGGTTTCTCTTTAGGTGACCTGTTTTTTTGTCCCCTTACCGTCAGAGGTCCCCTAAAGGTGACTGTGTAAACAGCGATGTCCCCATTAACTAAGCATTGCCAGAACACACACAGACACACACACACACACACACACACACACACACACACACACACACACACACACACACACACACACACACACACACACACACACATTTTTGTATTTGTTACCTTCTTGAGACCTCCGAAAAATCAAATCAAATCAACTTTATTTAAGCCTACCTCTTTAGGACCACCCTTTCTAGATGTGTATTTACAACATTAATAACATATACCGTATTTTTCGGAGTATAAGTCGCACCGTAGTATAAGTCGCACCTGCCGAAAATGCATAATAAAGAAGGAAAAAAACATATATAAGTAGCACTGGAGCCCGGCTAAACTATGAAAAAAACTGCGACTTAGAGTCCGAAAAATACGGTACATACTACGTACATATAAAAAAGGTTGTTGTGATAAAATGAGTTGGAATTTCACAAGACAAACTTAGAATTTTGGCAGTATTATAATAAAAGTCGTAATTTTACTCAACGCGAGTCAAAATGTTACAAGAAAATCGAACATTTGTGCAGTATTATGATAAAAGTTGGAATTTTACTCAATATTAGTCGCTATTTTACGAGAAACGCTCAAAATGTTGGCAATTTAATGAAAAGAGTTGTAATTTTACTCGACAAAAGTCACAATTTTATAAGAAAACTTTAAAATTTGGGAAATATTATAATAGTCGGAATTTTGCTCGGCAAAATGATGACAAAATGTCATAATTTTACTCAAAAAATGTCACTATTTTACAAGAAGAACAAAAGAATCGGCAATGTTGTGATAAAAGTCCGAGTTGTATATGACAAATGTCCCCATTTTTCAATAAAAAGTAATCATTTTACATAAAAAAAAGTAATACATTTACGAGAAAATATTGCAATATTACAGAAACAGGAAGAATATGAGAAATTGTTCCTAATTTTCACTTTCTTCACTCCCATGCTTGGAAAACACAGTAATGTCGATCTTTAGCTACGAGCTAATGGATGTTTTGTTACAGGGTTCACTTGGCACATTCGCTACGCCACCTAGTGGCGGGGAGGTTCACAACACGCATTAATGCTAACAACCTGAAGCCTAGTAAAAAGAAGTGCCCAAAAACTCATTAATTTCTTTCTGTTTTGTTGATTTCAGGGAAGCGGATGTAAGAAGTCGTCCGTATTCATCGCCTTAAGTCACAAATATTAATATTTCATAATTGTTGGGCTCCTTTTCCAACCTGCACCGTAGTGATGTGCGATACCACTGATTGACTTTCTGATCCGATATCAAGTACAATTCATACCGATACTTTGTGCAAATAAACATACCTATACATTATCTCAAATAATAAAACTATCAGAAATATTGATATTTTCAGCAAAAAGGTCTGGTATCGGCGGTATTGACATTTCAGTATTGATTCACACATCACTATTGCGGCAATAAATTGTTGGAGCTTTTTACCTTTTAGTTCTCAAAATGAAAAACAACTTTTCAACATGTGTTGGTGCCGTATTATTCCAAATTTGTTGAGTTTGATGTTGTCTTTGATTCACTTTATAGAGAAGAAAAGCAGCTAAAAAGTCCGTATACTGTACAATATATTAGGTACACTTACTCATACAAGCGCTATGTCACAAATATTGCTCTGTACAACATCCATCCATCCATCCATTTACTACCGCTTGTCCCTTTCGGGGTCGCGGGGGGTACTGTAGCCTATCTCAGCTGCATTCGGGCAGAAGGCGGGGTACACCCTGGACAAGTCGCCACCTCATCCCAACACAGATAGACGGACAACATTCACACTCACCATGTTTATTCTAAATGGACCAATATTGATATACATGTGTTATTGTGTTTGAATGTCCAGCTACATTAGGGTAGTTTTGAACATACTGACTGAAAACTTGTAAAAAAAAATGTCTGTACAGTTCTATGTGTTATTATTATTAAAGTATGACAAGGCCTAAACAATATGCTTAAGGTACAATGAGCCACTAGAGCCATTCTGTATTTGGTCATGCAGTGTCGTATCAAACCAGCAGAGGGCAGCATAATCCGCGCTCCACAACATTAAAGGGTGCACTTGACCATACAGCAGAGCTGGGCATATTTTTGACTCGGGGGCCACATTGAGAGAAAAAAAATGTGTCTGTGTATAAATTATACATACACATTTAGCTATAAAAATCTGCTGTACAGTATGTGTGTTTGGGTCCCTTTTTTCCAGGAACACTAATACCAAAAGTCACAATGTCAGATAGAATTCTAAAAACGTTATGACAGACCACCTCAAAAAAACGTAATGGAACGTTACAGTTTTTTACTGAATGAGACACCCAAAATGTACATGAAAATAAAGAAAGTGGTATTTACAATATTAACTATGAGATACAACACTGAAGATTAACAACTAGGGATGTCCGATAATATCGGCATCCCGATATTATCGGACATATGCTTTATGCTTTAAAATGTATCATCGGAAATTATCGGTATCGGTTTCAAAAAGTAAAATGTATGACTTTTTAAAACGCCGCTGTACGGAGTGGTACACGGACGTAGGGAGAAGTACAGAGCACCAATAAACCTTAAAGCCACTGCCTTTGCGTGCCGGCCCAATCACATAATATCTACAGCTTTTTACACACACAAGTGAATGCAAACGCATACTTGGTCAACAGCCATACAGGTCACACTGAGGGTGGCCGTATAAACAACTTTAACACTGTTACAAATATGCGCCACACTGTGAACCCACACCAAACAAGAATGACAAACACATTTCGGGAGAACATCCGCACCGTAACACAACATAAACACAACAGGACAAGTACCCAGAACCCCTTGCAGCACTAACTCTTCCGGGACGCTACAATATACACCCCCCGCTACCTCAAACCCGCACCCCCCAACCCCACCCACCTCAACCTCCTCATGCTCTCTCAGGGAGAGCATGTCCCAAATTCCAAGCTGCTGTTTTGAGGCATGTAAAAAAAAAATAATGCACTTTGTGACTTCAATAATAAATATGGCAGTGCCATGTTGGCATTTTTTTCCATAACTTGAATTGATTTATTTTGGAAAAACTTGTTACATTGTTTAATGCATCCAGCGGGGCATCACAACAAAATTAGGCCTAATAATGTGTTATTTTCACGACTGTATATATCGGTATCGGTTGATATCGGAATCGGTAATTAAGAGTTGGACAATATCGGAATATCGGCAAAAAAGTAATTATCGGACATCCCTATTGACAACATATGAACTTATATCTCAGACCAAGCAAAACACAACAAAAATTAAAAAAAACAGCAAAAATATGAATGCAAAGTGTAATAAACACCTACATATGATATATTATCACATAAAATCTTGCTTCCGCATCTGTTTCTGACACACGCGTTTCGGGGCTGGCTGCTCTGAAAACAAACCCCGCCCACTATGCTTTGTTCCTAGTCTGAGCTGCTGTGACGTTGATTACCGTAATAACTCCTATAACACTCATTGAAATACTTTCTATAGTTGAAGACTTACGGTAATTTCAAAACTGCACATCATAATGACGGCGACAGTTTTGATGTTAAAGATCTAAAAAAAATTATGTAGTACGTCCGGCGGGCCGGATTGAAAATCTTAACGGGCCGTATTTTGCCCAGGTCTGCCATACAGGGTAGGCCTGGGTGATATATGGTCTAAAATTAAAACCTCAGATTTTCCACCAAAAATCAATTCATGATTTTTGTTAGGTTTTTTTTTTTTTTTTACCTACTTGCTCAAAAAACCCATCCATCCATCCATTTTCTACCGCTTGTCCTTTTCGGGATCGCGTGGGGTGCTGGAGCCTATCTCAGCTGCATTCGGGCGGAAGGCGGCGTACACCCTGGACAAGTCGCCACCTCATCGCAGGGCCAACACAGATAGACAGACAACATTCATACTCACATTCACACACGAGGGCCAATTTAGTGTTGCCAATCAACCTATCCCCAGGTGCATGTCATTGGAGGTGGGAGGAAGCCCCCGGAGGGAACCCACACAGTCACGGGGAGAACATGCAAACAAGCCCGGGATTGAACTCAGGACTAGAGATGTCCGATAAATGCTTTAAAATGTAATATCGGAAAATATCGGTATCGTTTTTTTTTTTATTATCGGTATCGTTTTTTTATTTTATTAAATCAACATAAAAAACACAGGATACACTTACAATTAGTGCACCAACCCAAAAAACCTCCCTCCCCCATTTACACTCATTCACACAAAAGGGTTGTTTTTTTCTGTTATTAATATTCTGGTTCCTACATTATATATCAATATATATCAATACAGTCTGCAAGGGATACAGTACGTAAGCACACATGATTGTGCATGCTGCTGGTCCACTAATAGTACTAACCTTTAACAGTTAATTTTAATTAATTACTAGTTTCAATGTATCTGTTTTTATATTGTTTTACTTTCTTTTTTATTCAAGAAAATGTTTTTAATTTATTTATCTTATTTTATTTTATTAATTTTTAAAAAAAGGACTTTATCTTCACCACACATGGTTGTCTAAATTAGGCATAATAATGAGTTAATTCCACGACTGTATATATCATTATCGGTATCGGTTGATATCGGTAATTAAAGAGTTGGACAATATTGGCAAAAAGCCATTATCGGACATCCCTACTCAGGACCTTCGTATTGTAAGGCACATGCACTAACCCCTGGTCCATCGTGCTGCCCTGCTCAAAAAACAACAACAATGAATACAAATGACAAAAGCTACATACACTGCATCTTACTCTTAGCAAAATTAACATTTTAATAAAGGTTTTTTTTAATTTTTAGAATCGATATAAATTGGACTTTGTATAAAATATATATATTTGAAACTAAACTAGCTATTGTAGCTAATTCTGGCATGTTTACTGTGATGCACATGTTGATCAATGCATTTTTCTAATCCAGGGGTCGGCAACCCAAAATGTTGAAAGAGCCATATTGGACCAAAAATACAAAAAACTAATCTGTCTGGAGCCGCAAAAAAATGAAAAGCCGTATATAAGTCTTGTAATGAAGGCAACACATAACCTAAGTGTCTATACTAGCCTACTATCGTACTATGTGTCGCAGACTGAAGCAAATCTTTGTTGACAGAAAATGTAATATTTATTCTACACATTTTTACAACATTAGAAAACATTAGTAAATCAGAGGCTACTCAGAAGGCAAGATAACTCCTGGAAATTACTGGCTTTTAATGGCCAAAGTATAGATGTGTGTGTCCAAGTTAAGGCTGTCTTCTTTTAATAGATTTATTACAATCTTTGGCAAGCTAGGTAATGTTTGCTGTGGTCTGGAACAACATGACACACAAACAACTATCTGAAAATGCAGCCAATATTACATACAGATAATGCAAATATAAATTATTACAAAGAGGTTAAAAGTAGAGGATATTAAATAAGCTCAAATACACCTACACATGAGGCATAATGATGCAATATGTACATACAGCTAGCCTAAATAGCATGTTAGCATTGATTAGCTTGCAGTCATGCAGTGACCAAATATGCCTGACTCGCACTCCAACAAGTCAGTAACATCCACAAAGTTCACCTTTGTGCATTCACGCACAGTATAAAACGTTTGGTGGACAAAACGAGACAAAGACGGAGTGGAAGATTTTGCATGTAAACAAACTGTTGCGTCACAGTCCACATGAGTGAGTTAAAGATCCGCCAAAATTAGTAGGACAAAACGATGTTCACCAAATACTCTCATCAGTGAAGCATACCGTATTTTCTTGAATTGCCGCCGGGTATATATTATCTGCATGCCTCGTATTACCGCCGGGTCAAACTCGTTTCGCAAAATAATTAGCGCATGCTAAGAATTAGCGCATGCTTAGAATTACTGCCGGGTCAAACTTGTTTAGCAAAATAATTAGCGCATGCTTCGTTTTACCGCCGGGTCAAACTCGTTTCGCAGAATAATTAGCATATGCCTCGTTTTACCGCCGGGTCAAACTCGTCACGTCACGAGTGACACTTCACCTTTCAAGGCATCATTTTCCAAAATGAAGGAGGCTAATTTCAATAATTTAAAATCGCATAAAGGGAAGAAGATAAAGAGCTATTCAGTAGGGTTTAAGGTCCAAGCTATTGAATATGCTAAAAAGAACAGTAAGCAGCTATGTTTTATTAATATACCGGTAGCTGCGTGTGTCAAATATGAGTCATTAAATGACTCCCGCCTCATGGTGGTAGAGGGCGGTAGTGATCCCAGGGAGCATTTTTGCGACTACTCAGCTGCAGAAGAAGTGACAACAAGCAGCAACAGTTAGCAGCGATCGTTTATTTTTTTCCTCTCGCTTGCACTTTTAACATGGAGGATTACATATCTAAAATAAAACAGTTTTCTAAACTGGACTTTCAATCGAAGCAGGAGGTAATAATTAAAGGTTGATCTCCATCGAGACAGAGAGACTTGTAAAACTGAAGAAAGATAAGGAAGACTTCTATAAACAAGTTATCGGTACTTTTATTCAGAAGGAGCGGCGCATGGACTTCATTTATAAGTAAAGGTAAGACCATATTAACGTTTTTTTTTTAATCAAATGTGCTTTTCATGATGGTATCCTTACATCACACTCAAATTTATAAGCGCATGCCTAAATTTACCGCATGCCTTTGGTAAGCGCTGGAGTGAGAAGAGGTTTTAAATTAATTACCGCCCCGGCGCTAATGCAAGGAAATACGGTGCACACAAACATATTAAACATTTCTAACAATTGGGAAGGTTTGTTTCATGTTTATCCTCAAACAAAAAACATACTAAAACAAAAAAAAAAAATTCCCCATCTTTTTCCATTTTCAATCCTTTTTTAAAAATGCTCCAGGCAGCCACTAGGGCGGCACTAAAGAGAGCTTCGGGTTGCTGACTCCCGTCCTAATCAAATAAAGTTATTACGTCGTATAGGAGGCAAAACTTCTATATTGAATAAAATACCTTTGTAAATAAAATGTAGCATTGAGAGGTTTAGTAAGTGGCTAAAAACAAGCTTTTCTACTGCTTGGGCACCTCATCTGTAGCCACGTGCAGAGCAACCACTTTAGTGATCGTTTCTCATTGTGCTTATTTATCATCATTAAGGGTGCAACGGTACACAAAAATCTCGGTTCGGTACGTACCTCGGTTTAGAGGTCACGGTTCGGTTCATTTTCGGTCCAGTAAGAAAACAACAAAATATAAATGTTTTGGTTATTTATTTACCAAATTTGTAAACAATGGCTTTATCCTTTTAACGTTGGGAACGCTATAATAATTCTGCCCAAAATTAGAAATAGCTCTGCATGTGTGTGTTGCAATTCAATTATTTAGTGTCTCTGGATCTTGTTTAAATCTCAGCTCAGATAATACAGTTCTTGGAGAAAGGTTTTGGAGAGTAAAGCAGTAAAATGTGTAGAGGGTTGGCTCAAGAGCCTCCTACCAGCCCAGACAGAACAGGTGGTGGGGTTCCTGGCTGGAATCTCCCGTGAACGATCCTTGGACTAGATGCTTTTTTTCCTTAGCTCGCCATCATAAAGAGAAGCCTGGCCTGTGTAAAAACCAGGACCATCCTTATAAATCAGTGTGTACACAAATCAAATATCTTCATTAAATAACACTAATTGCATAATAAAGTATTCAGAACAGGTTCTAGTTTTTTTTCCTCAATATTGTACAATATAAATCAACATATCAGAATCACAATAAAGTGCTAAATTAACCATTAGCACATACTTGCCAACCCTCCCGGATTTTCCGGGAGACTCCCGAAATTCAGCGCCTCTCCCGAAAACCTCCCGGGACAAATTTTCTCCCGAAAATCTCCCGAAATTCAGGCGGAGCTGGAGGCCACGCCCCCTCCAGCTCCCCTCCAGCTCCATGCGGACTTGAGTCCGCTTTCCCACAATATAAAGAACGTCTACAGTAAAGCAGTCCGTCTGCCGTAAACAGCAATGTTGTGACACTCTTAAACAAGACAATACTGCCATCTAGTGCATTTGATGAAAGCACTTTTGTGCGTGCCACACAGCAATGCATAATCAGAGAGGGTGTTCAGCATGGTTAGAAAGATAGTGACAGAGAATAGAACAAGGATGGACAATTCAACCCTTAACTCAACAATGAGTAGATGAGTGTTATGCGTGTGTATATGTGTAAATAAATGAACACTGAAATTCAAGTATTTCTTTTATATATATATATATATATATATATACACATATATATATCCATCCATCCATTTTCTACCGCTTATTCCCTTCGGGGTCGCGGGGATATATATATATATATATATATATATATATATATATATATATATATATATGTCTTAATAAGGTTATCCAAAAAATAGTGCTCGATACCGTAGTAGAGCGCAATATATGTATGTGTGGGGAAAAAAAAATCACAAGACTATTTCATCTCTACAGGCCTGTTTCATGAGGGGGGGTACGATTGAGGGTACCCCCCCTCATGAAACAGGCCTGTAGAGATGAAATAGTCTTGTGATTTTTTTTTTCCCCACACATACACATATATATATATATATATATATATATATATATATATATATATATATATATATATATACACACACAGGTAAAAGCCAGTAAATTAGAATATTTTGAAAAACTTGATTTATTTCAGTAATTGCATTCAAAAGGTGTAACAGCAGGAAGCATGAAGTGCTCTAAAACTTGCTGGTAGACGGCTGCGTTGACCCTGGATCTCAGGAAACAGAGTGGACCGACACCAGCAGATGACATGGCACCCCAAACCATCACCCAACCATGCACATTTTGCATTTCCTTTGGAAATCGAGGTCCCAGAGTCTGGAGGAAGACAGGAGAGGCACAGGATCCACGTTGCCTGAAGTCTAGTGTAAAGTTTCCACCATCAGTGATGGTTTGGGGTGCCATGTCATCTGCTGGTGTCGGTCCACTCTGTTTCCTGAGATCCAGGGTCAACGCAGCCGTCTACCAGCAAGTTTTAGAGCACTTCATGCTTCCTGCTGCTGACCTGCTCTATGGAGATGGAGATTTCAAGTTCCAACAGGACTTGGCGCCTGCACACAGCGCAAAATCTACCCGTGCCTGGTTTACGGACCATGGTATTTCTGTTCTAAATTGGCCCGCCAACTCCCCTGACCTTAGCCCCATAGAAAATCTGTGGGGTATTGTGAAAAGGAAGATGCAGAATGCCAGACCCAAAAACGCAGAAGAGTTGAAGGCCACTATCAGAGCAACCTGGGCTCTCATAACACCTGAGCAGTGCCAGAAACTCATCGACTCCATGCCACGCCGCATTAACGCAGTAATTGAGGCAAAAGGAGCTCCAGCCAAGTATTGAGTATTGTACATGCTCATATTTTTCATTTTCATACTTTTCAGTTGGCCAACATTTCTAAAAATCCCTTTTTTGTATTAGCCTTAAGTAATATTCTAATTTTGTGACACACGGAATTTTGGATTTTCATTTGTTGCCACTTCAAATCATCAAAATTAAATGAAATAAACATTTGAATGCATCAGTCTGTGTGCAATGAATAAATATAATGTACAAGTTACACCTTTTGAATGCAATTACTGAAATAAATCAAGTTTTTCAAAATATTCTAATTTACTGGCTTTTACCTGTATATATGAAATACTTGACTTGGCGAATTCTAGCTGTAAATATACTCCTCCCCTCTTAACCACGCCTCCAACCACGCCCCCGCCCTATCCACGCCCCCCGCACCCACCCCCCACCTCCCGAAATTGGAGGTCTCAAGGTTGGCAAGTATGCATTAGCAGCATACATATGACCTATACAATTCGGTCAGTGCACTAAACGTGATTATTATCAAACACATTCAAAAGTACATTCAATACACAATAGTTATCATTGGTTCAAGTCATGGACGATTGAGAAATATGCCACAAAGACTGTTGCAATGAAACAATGGAAGAAAGACTAATATGTTTTCATAAACATGGACTCACCAACTCCGCTTCTACAGTCACACACAGCTTAATGACAAAAAATCTGGCGCTGGTAGTCGGCTCTATAAAGTTAACAAATAGGCATTTAGTTTAGAATCCCGTCAGCACAATATTTGGAGTGAAAACGAGAATAAAAACCTACCTCGAGCAGAACTACAATCTGTCTCCCCTCACGTCCTGTCCAATGTTCCCTCTAATTGTTCATGTGTGTGAGCAAACGCAAAAACTCCCTGAGCATTCAGTGGAGCCCATGTGAGCAACATCAGACGTGCACACTGTGGCTACACCAGCAGCACACCTGTCCCAAACCTGACTAAAAAGTTCAATCTCCATCCATCCATCCATTTTCTACCGCTTGTCCCTTTCGGGGTCGCGGGGGGTGCTGGAGCCTATCTCAGCTGCATTCGGGCGGAAGGCGGTGTACACCCTGGACAAGTCCCCACCTCATCGCAGGGCCAACACAGATAGACAGACAACATTCTCTTATTATTATAATCAAATGACAGCAGTCATTTCCATTTCTAATATAAGTGTTTAGGCCCACTTACAATGACAATAACAAACCATTTTGTTTTTCATGAACTGTGTACTTGTATTGTTTTTCTGGGTGGAGGTCCTGCTTTGGAAATAATTTGTACCCCTTTCAGACATTGCATTTAGTTCCCATTAAAACATTCACATGTTGCACAATGAGATGTAAGCAGGGGATCATGTGTACATTCCTGCAACTTCCTGTTTGTAAAAAATATATTTTTTATTGGTATTTATTTAATATACTAACAGCATTTCATGATTAATATTTATAAATTGAGATTCCTAATAAATGACACTAGAATAAGCACACATTTGATTGGTAAATAATAGTGTAACGACCTGGAATGACACTTTATGTGTGGTGTTGGAGTTGTCCGACTTTTTGTGTGGCTGTAAACGCATCACTGGCTAAGTGCCATATGTGCATGTGTTGGCGCAAGTGAGAAAGAGCGAGCGGCTGCTGTTGATATAACAAAGTTGCTTTTGGTCTGGTTTGTACTGCAGAAAATGACCACTTTTGCTAGATATACTTTCTTTTACTAATGTTTTGGTGATGTCTTTATGGCCGACAATAAATAGTTTTGCTCAGTAAAGTGATCGATGGAATTCATGACGTTACGATATTTGAACAGGTGCAAGCCTGGCTCAGGGAGGAGGACGCCCATGCCATGCAGAGTCCCCAGGGATTGTACCAACTAGTCCTTTCGACAAATTCTGAACAATGATGACGAAAACTGTTTTCTCTGTAGTGTCCGTGTGTCGAAAATTGTTATGCGCTTATTTTTTTATTTGATTTTGTGCGCGGCATAGATTTGCCGTGCGCAGAGGACACTTGAGCAGTGCACAATTGCACAGGCGCGCACCTTCGAGGGAATGTTGGTCCTGTCTACTGGCCACTTCTTGCTACCGGCTTAAAAGCACAGCTGATTGGACCGTGCGCGCTCTCCCTAGTCACGTGACTAAGAGTAATAGACAGCAAGAGCCTAATTGTCTACGCAAAAGTGTGTATTTGACACCTGCGTTATACACCAGCATGCCGTGTGTTGTGCCTCGGTGTGCGTTGTTTACACAACGTGCGGTACGCTACTTATGTCCGTCCGTGCGGTGCGCTGCTTAATATGTTCGTGTGGAAACTCGTTCGGTACACCTCCGAACCGAACCGAACCCCCCGTAGCGAAACGGTTCAAGGCAAATACACGTACCGTTACACCCTTAGTTATCCTACATACCTTGTGTAAATTATTCCACCGCAGTACGCTGGTTTTTAGCAGGAGTTTGTTATCTTATTGTTTGCCTCGTAAAGACTTTCCCCCGTTCAGCCGGATGCTTCTGATTCAGATGCAGGAATAACTTTGCAGCGTGCAGTCATTCCTTCCAAGCCTGTTGCCGCAAATCCAAACCACTGACAACACTTTTCTTTTCTTTGGAACAAACTTCTCGCTCTCGTTTGCCTTAGCGTTAGCCCAACGGAAGCTGCTGGGTGCAAAAAGTATGCGGAAGCAAAAAGGAGAAAAAACATTTATTTTTCATTTTTTTAAATCGTCTGCAGCAAAAAAACTTGAATATATCAATAAAATGGATTTATCGCCCAGGGCTAACTAATACAGGGGCACATAAAACTATACTAACTCTAAATACAGGATATTAGCATTATTGTAACATGCAAAGACATGAGTCAGCAGCGGTGTTTAATATTTTTATAAAAAAAAGTACATATCACATCAGATTGTACGCAGAAGAAGAGTGAGCAGCTGTTAGAGGTTGTCACGGCGACAGTACTCACTTAGCATGATCCAACAAACTTAGTTTGATAAAACAATCTATAGTTTTATTGATATTGTAAACTCGTCAACTTGTAAAGGCTCGTTAAGGCATTGAAAAAGTCACCCGGCAAGCAGAAGTGAACATTATTAGCAATGTTATTATTTCAAGTATACGACATGATGATGAACTAGCGGGACAAAAACTGCAAATATCCCACTGGAGTCCTGTGACGACACTTTTGTTACGTTTTATATACGTGATGTGTTATGTGGACACATCACATCAACCTATAAGTACGTTTATTCTGTGACAAACGTTACAGTACAAAAACGATTTCAACACTTTAACCTTACGTGTTAAAAAAGTGTTGATTTTTTTATCATCTTCAAGCCAAACAGAACATGTAAGTGTAAAAATATTAGATGTTTTTTTTTTTGCTCCCATTTCTCAAAAACAATCCAAAATACCGTATTTTTCGGACTATAAGTCGCAGTTTTTTTTCATAGTTTGGCCGAGCTCCAGTGCGACTTATATATGTTTTTTTCCTTCTTTATTATGCATTTTCGGCAGGTGCGACTTATACTCCGGTGCGACTTATACTCCGAAAAATACGGTAGTTCAAACGTGTGATGCTTTTGTTATAAATTGGAAGGCCTTCTGATCAGATAAAGTCACAAATTAATCAATTAACTTGTGTTATGCAAATGTGTGCTAATTAAAAATTGTGACACTATCTGATCAGAAGGCCTTCAAAGGGTTAAAATAAAATAATGTGAGAGATTTGAGTAAAAAAAAGGGGGAAAAAAAGAAAAATATGAACTTACATCTTCTGTTTGGCTTTGGGGTCTTGTGGAATAACTACCAGTGTGTCGTACACCTGTGAAGGAATTGGACATTTTTTAAATTTAACATTAAAATAAAAACCTTAAAGAAAAATCTTTTAGTAACAGCAAAATTGTTGGCCAAAATATGACAAACTTTAGTGCAAAATAAAACATGGAATCTAAATAAAACCTAAGTTTGCAAACAGTTCCGATCGACAATCATTGTCAGTGACAGAGCAGGAAGGGGGTAGGAATACAAACCTCGTTTCCATATGAGTTGGGAAATTGTGTTAGATGTAAATATAAACGGAATACAATGATTTGCAAATCCTTTTCAACCCATATTCAGTTGAATATGCTACAAAGACAACATATTTGATGTTCAAACTGATAAACTTTTTTTTGTGTGCAAATAATCATTAACTTTAGAATTTGATGCCAGCAACACGTGACAAAGAAGTTGGGAAAGGTGGCAATAAATACTGATAAAGTTGAGGAATGCTCATCAAACACTTATTTGGAACATCCCACAGGTGAACAGGCAAATTGGGAACAGGTGGGTGCCATGATTGGGTATACAAGTAGATTTCATGAAATGCTCAGTCATTCACAAACAAGGATGGGGCGAGGGTCACCACTTTGTCAACAAATGCGTGAGCAAATTGTTGAACAGTTTAAGAAAAACCTTTCTCAACCAGCTATTGCAAGGAATTTAGGGATTTCACCATCTACGGTCCGTAATATCATCAAAGGGTTCAGAGAATCTGGAGAAATCACTGCACGTAAGCAGCTAAGCCCGTGACCTTCGATCCCTCAGGCTGTACTGCATCAACAAGCGACATCAGTGTGTAAAGGATATCACCACATGGGCTCAGGAACACTTCAGAAAACCACTGTCAGTAACTACAGTTGGTCGCTACATCTGTAAGTGCAAGTTAAAACTCTCCTATGCGAGGCGAAAACCGTTTATAATTAAAGTTAAAGTTAAAGTACCAATGATTGTCACACACACACTAGGTGTGGCGAGATTATTCTCTGCATTTGACCCATCACCCTTGATCACCCCCTGGGAGGTGAGGGGAGCAGTGGGCAGCAGCGGTGGCTGCGCCCGGGAATCATTTTGGTGATTTAACCCCCAATTCCAACCCTTGATGCTGAGTGCCAAGCAGGGAGGTAATGGGTCCCATTTTCTTTATAGTCTTTGGTATGACTCGGCCAGGATTTGAACTCCCAACCTACCGATCTCAGGACGGACACTCTAACCACAACACCCAGAAACGCCGTCGGCTTCGCTGGGCCTGAGCTCATCTAAGATGGACTGATACAAAGTGGAAAAGTGTTCTGTGGTCTGACGAGTCCACATTTCAAATTGTTTTTGAAATCTGTGGACGTTGTGTCCTCCGGACCAAAGAGGAAAAGAACCATCCGGATTGTTATAGGCGCAAAGTTGAAAAGCCAGCATCTGTGATGGTATGGGGGTGTATTAGTGCCCAAGACATGGGTAACTTACACATCTGTGAAATCGCCATTAATACTGAAAGGTATATATAGGTTTTGGAGCAACATATGTTGCCATCCAAGCAACGTTACCATGGACGCCCCTGCTTATTTCAGCAAGACAATGCCAAGCCACGTGTTACATCAACGTGGCTTCATAGTAAAAGAGTGCGGGTACTAAAATAGCCTGCCTGTAGTCCAGACCTGTCTCCCATTGAAAATGTGTGGCGCATTATGAAGCCTAAAATACCACAACGGAGACCCCCGGACTGTTGAACAACTTAAGCTATACATCAAGCAAGAATGGGAAGGAATTCCACCTGAGAAGCTTAAAAAATGTGTCTCCTCAGTTCCCAAACGTTTACTGAGTGTTGTTAAAAGGAACGGCCATGTAACACAGTGGTGAACATGCCCTTTCACAACTACTTTGGCACATGTTGCAGCCATGAAATTCTAAGTTAATTATTATTTGCCAAAAAAATATCAAGTTTATGAGTTTGAACATCTAATATCTTGTCTTTGTAGTGCATTCAATTGAATATGGGTTGAAAAGGATTTGCAAATCATTGTATTCCGTTTATATTTACATCTAACACAATTTCCCAACTCATATGGAAACAGGGTTTGTACATAAAACATTTTTGGACATTCGTGTCTTTGGGGGACGGCGTGGCGAAGTTGGGAGACTGGCTGTGCCAGCAACCTGAGGGTTCCTGGTTCAATCCCCACCTTCTACCAACCTACTCACGTCCGTTGTGTCCTTGAGCAAGACACCTCACCCTTGCTCCTGATGGGTCCTGGTTAGCGCCTTGCATGGCAGCTCCCGCCATCAGTGTGTGAATGGGTGAATGTGGAAATAGTGTCAAAGCGCTTTGAGTTCCTTTAAAAGGTAGAAAAGCGCTATACAAGTATAACCCATTTACCATTTATTTTGCACAGACTTTTTAAAATGCTTATTATTATAGCAAAATGGTTAATGATTTTTGTTATTTCTGATCGTTTGTGAGGACACCATAGGGACTTCTGTGCGTGCGTGCGTGTTGGCAGAGCAGCGCATACAGCTCAGTTCTGCATGTTGTCATCATCTTTTTTGCTTGTTTAGAAAAAAGAAAGTTTATTAATTTCTTGTTTTTTCGTTTTTTTATATAAATTTTTTATATTTTAATGTCCAATTCTTTGACATGTTATTCTACAATACCCCTTGTCAAACACGACTGTCCTTCATAAAACATTTTGGCCTCTTTTTTTTCTTTTTTCACTCAAATCTCTCAATCAAGTTCAACAAAAATACCAATTAATAATAATTTGAACCCATCGAAGGCATTTTGATCAAATGATGTCAGAGTTTATTTACCGTATTTTTCGGACTATAAGTCGCAGTTTTTTTCATAGTGCGACTTATACTCATGAGCGACTTATGTGTGAAATTAACATATTACCGTAAAATATAGAATAATATTATTTAGCTCATTCACGTAAGAGACTAGACATATACGATTTCATGGGATTTAGCGATTAGGAGTGACAGATTGTTTGGTAAACGTATAGCATGTTCTATATGTTATAGTTATTTGAATGACTCTTACCATAATATGTTACATTAACATACCAGGCACGTTCTCAGTTGGTTATTTATGCCTCATATAACGTACACTTATTCAGCCTGTTGTTCACTATTCTTTATTTATTTTAAATTGCCTTTCAAATGTCTATTCTTGGTGTTGGGTTTCATCAAATAAATTTCCCCAAAAAATGTGACTTATACTCCAGTGCGACTTATATGTTTTTTTCCTTCTTTATTATGCATTTTCGGCCGGTGCGATTTATACTCCGGAGCGATTTATACTCCGAAAAATACGCTAGTTGTAATTTTGCATAACAAGTTATTTTACTAGTTTACACCTGTGACATCATCTGATTAACAGGCCTTCAAAAGGGTCAAATAAAAAACATGATGTGGGTTTGTTAAGACATTTGAGTAAAAAAACTAAAATAATCCAAAATGTTTTCAAGTCAAACGTCCCCAGAGGGTTAATATGAGCGGATTATCCTCATAATTCCTAAAATTGGTCAGATAATTATCGTGCATCCAAACTAAAGACATGGTTATTTCATGAGGTAAAAGACATCCATGAGACATATTTCAGCAACATAAATACAGGAAGTGGAGAGAGAAAGTTAGATCTTCAGAGGACAAGAAGAAGAAGAGGAGGAGGAGGAAGTGTAGGAGCAGTGAGGAGGCGTCACATACGACCTCGCTCCTCGGCTCTCCGAGAGTTTCTTCTGGTCTTTCTCCAGGTTCTGCAGGTCTTCCAGCATCTCCTCGATGAGCGGCGGCATGGCGCCCGGGATCTCCATCTTCAGGGTCACCACTCGCTCCGCCCCTGAAGGAAAGCGCAGGTCAGGTTCTTTAGAGCGCCCTGAAAGTGCGGCGAGGTCTGAGAGTCAGGCGCACCTTTGGCGCTGATGCTGCGCAGGTCTGTGATCTTCATGAGGGCCCTGGGGAACACCAGAGGCACACTGGGCCGCCGCTTGCGGGAGTAGATCTTCAGCGCCTCCAGCAGCGGCTCCTGCAGCACCTCCACCTTGGACGGCTCCTTCAGGTCCTGACGGTCTGCCCGAAAACATGCCAGAGCTGGTTCAGGAGCTGCCGGGCCTGGCGCGCGACACGCGGCGTTACCTCCGGAGACCAGGCAGATGGCGCTGAGGAGGCCGCTCTCCGTCTCGTCCATCTGCAGCGGCAGCAGCTGGCCGGCGAAGGTGAACACCTGATCCGTCAGGGGCCCGAAGCCCGCATTGTGGATCTGAGTGCGGGTCAGCGTCAGGCCGTCGGAGAACGTCATGGTGTCGTTGTCGGGGGTGTAGCGGGTGCAGATCCTCAGAATCTGCAAACATCACAGGAACAACAAAATAGTCCAATATTAATCGCCTGCTGTCAATCAAATCATTGATTTTAGTTGTTAATTCATCATTTCTGCTACTTCTCTGACTTGGTGGATTATTTCCAGTCTTCTTAGGAATTCTTGCGATTATTCATATTGTACATTAGTGAAATAACATGTTTCAGTTTGTTTTACTGCCATTTCTATGCCTTGGTGGATTATTTCCAGTCTTATTTTGAATCGGGATAATTTCTTTTGTTCAAGGTTTCCGAATGACTTGTTAGAGGGGCGAGTGCATTCTTGAAATGACACATTTTAGTCCTTTTTACTGTTATTTCTATGACTTGATGGATTATTTCCAGTTTTATTTTGAATCGGGATAATTTCTTTTGTTCAAGGTTTCCGAATGACTTGTTAGAGGGGCGAGTGCATTCTTGAAACGACACATTTTAGTCTTTTTTACTGTCATTTCTCTGACTTGGTGGATTATTTCCAGTCTTATTTGGGATCGTGATAACTTATTTTGTTCAAAGTTTCCGCCGTCATGAACGACTTGTTAGAAGGGCGAGTGCATTCTTGAAATGACACATTTTAGTCCTTTTTACTGTTATTTCTCTGACTTGGTGGATTATTTCCAGTCTTGTTTGGAATCGTTGTGATCATTTATTTTGTTCAAGATTTCTGCCGTCATGAATTATTTGTTAAAGGGGCGAGTGCATTCTTAAAATGACACATTTTAGTCCTTTTTATTGTTATTTCTCTGACTTGGTGGATTATTTCCAGTCTCATTTGGAATTGTTGTGATAACTTATTTTGTTCAAAGTTTCCACCAACATGAATGACTTGTTAGAGGGGCGAGTGAATTCTTGAAATTACACTTTTTGCTCCTTTTTACTGTTATTTATCTGACTTGGTGGATTATTTCCAGTTTTATTTGGAATCGTTGCAATTACTTCTTTTGTACAAAGTTGTCGCTGTCATGGATGACTTGTTAGACGGGGAGAGCGCATTTGTGAAATGACATGCTTCAATAAAATCTTCTACCATTTCTATGATTTATTAGATTATTATTTTAGTGTTATTTGGAATTGTAATTATTCATTTTGAACTAGGTTGCCACTCTAATGAATTACTTGTGAGAGTGACGAGGTCAATCCTGTACTGATATGTTTTATTCTGCTGTTTTATCGCTATTTTTATGACTTTATGGATTATTGCCAGTCTTATTTGGAATCATTTATCGATATAATCAATCATATATAATCAATCAATTATTTATTTTTTACAAGGTTGCCACTGTCACAAATTATTTGTTAAAGGGGCGAGTGCATTCTTAAAATGACATATTTTAGTCCTTTTTACTGTTATTTCTCTGATTTAGTGGATTATTTCCAGTCTTATTTGGAATCGTAATAGTTTCTTTTGTTTAAGGTTTCCGCCGTCATGAATGACTTGTTCGAGGGGCGGGTGCATTCTTGAAACTACACATTTTAGTCCTTTTTACTGTTATTTCTCTGACTTGGTGGATTATTTCGAGTCTTATTTGGAATCGTTGCAAATACTTCTTTTGTACAAGGTTGTCACTGTCATGAATGACTTGTTAGACGGGCGAGCGCATTTGTGAAATAACGTGTCAATAAAATTTTCGACCATTTCTATGACTTATTACATTATCTTTTTAGTGTTATTTGGAATTGTAATTATTCATTTTGAATAAGGTTGCCACTAATGAATTACTTGTGAAAGTCACTAGGTCAATCCTGTACTGATATGTTTTATTCTGCTGTTTTACCGCTATTTCTATGACTTTATGGATTATTTCCAGTCTTACTTGGAATCATTTATCAATATAATCAATCATATAATCAATCAATTATTTATTTTGGATTAAGATTGCCACTGTCACAAATTATTTGTTAAAGGGCCGAGTGCATTCTTAAAATGACACATTTTAGTCCTTTCTACTGTTATTTCTCTGACTTGGTGGATTATTTCCAGTCTTATTTGGAATCGTCGCAATTATTTCTTTTGTACAAAGTTGTGGCAGTCCCAAATTACTTGTTAGAAGGACGAACACACTTACGAAATAACATGTTTCAGTCACATTTTGTGCCATTTCTATGACTTGGTGGATTATTTTTTGTCTTATTTGGAATAGTAACTATTTCAAAAAAGGTTGCGACTCAAATGAATTACTTGTGAGAGCGGCGAGGTCATTCATGTAATGACATGTTTTATTCTGCTGTTTTATTGCCATTTCTATGACTTGGTGGATTATCTCCAGTTTTAATTGGAATCGTAATATTTATTTTGCACAAACTTGCTTCTGTCACAAATTACTTGTTAGTGGAGCAAGTGCATTCTTGAAATTACTAAATTAATTTGTACTGCTATTTCTATAATCTAGGTGGATTATTTCCAGTTTTATTTGGAATTATTGCAGTTATTTCTTTTGTACAAAGTTGTCGCTGTCACAATACATTCTTATACATTCGTATACATATTTCAGTTTGTTTTACTGCCATTTCTATGACTTGGTGGATTAATTTTCGTCTTATTTGGAATCGTGAATATTTATTTTGTTCAAGGTTTCTGCCGTCATGAATTACTTGTTAAGAGGGGCAAGCGCATTTGTGAAGTGATACATTTTAGTCAGTTTTACTGCCACTTCTATGACTTGGTGGATTGTTTTGATCCTTATCTGAAATCAGCTGCGATTATTTATTTTGTACAAGGTTGTCGCTGTCACAAATTACTTGTTACAGGCGTTAGTGCAGTCATGAAATGACTTGTTTCAATTAATTTTTCTGCCATTTCTATGACTTGGTGGAATTTTTTTTGTCAGACTTGTGACGGTAATTTTGAATTATTTGTGAGCGTGGCGAGGGCAATCCTGTACTGATATGTTCTATTCTGCTGTTTAGTTGATATTTCTATGACATGGTGGATAATTTCCAATCTTATTTGGAATTGTTGTGATTCTTTTTGTTTTGCACAAGTTTTCCGCTGTTATGAATGACTTGTTAGAGGGGCGAGCACATTCTTGAAATTACACATTTTAGTCCTTTTTATTGCTATTTATATGACTTGGTGGACTATTTCCAGAAATTGTTGCAATTATTTATTTGCCTCCGTCTTGAATTGTTAAAAGGGGCGAGTAAACTCATGAAATGACATGTTTTAATACAATTTTCTGCCATTTCTATGACTTGGTGGATTCTTTTTTGTCTTATTTGGAATAGTTACTATTTCTTTAGAACAAGGTTTTCACTCTAATGAATTACTTGTGAGAGCGGCGAGGTCATTCCTGTAAAGACATGTTTCATTCTGCGGTTTTATTGCCATTTCTATGACTTGGTGGATTATTTCCAGTTTTAATTGTAATCGTAATATTCCTTTTGCACAAAGTTGCTGCTGTCACAAATTAAATGTTAGAGGAGCAAGTGCACTCTTGAAATTACACATTTTAATACATTTTTACTACTATTTCTATAACAGGTGGATTAATTCCAGTCTTATTTGGAGTTATTGCAGTTATTTCTTTTGCACAAAGTCGTTGCTGTTACAATACATTCCTATACATTCTTATACGTGTCATTTTAAGTCATTTCTATGACCTGGTGGATCTTTTTTTTGTGTTATTTGGAATCGTGAATATTTCTTTTTTTCAAGGTTTCTATTTCTATGACTTGGTGGAATTTTTTTTGTCTTACTTGGAATACCCATCCCATCCACTTTCTACCGCTTGTTCCTTTCGGGGTCGCGGGGGATGCTGGAGCCTATCTCAGCTGCATTCGGGCGGAAGGCGGGGTACACCCTGGACAAGTCGCCACCTCATCGCAGCTTACTTGGAATGGTAATTATAAATTACTTGTGAGTGTGGCGAGGTCAATTGTGTAATGATATGTCCTATTTTGCTGTTTAGTTGATATATCTCTGACTTGGTGGATAATTTCCAGTCTTATTTGGAATTGTTCTGATTTTTATTTTATTTTTTTGCACAAGTTTTCCACTGTTATGAATTCTTGAAATTACACATTTTAGTCCTTTTTATTGCTATTTATATGACTTTGTGGACTATTTCCAGTCATATTTGGAATTGTTGCCATTATTGATTATTTATTTATTTATTTATTATCCGTCTTGAATTACTTGTTTAAAGGCCTACTGAAATGCGATTTTCTTATTTAAACGGGGATAGCAGGTCCATTCTATGTGTCATACTTGATCATTTCGCGATACTGCCATATTTTTGCTGAAAGGATTTAGTAGAGAACATCGACGATAAAGTTTGCAACTTTTGGTCGCTGATAAAAAAAAGCCTTGCCTGTCCCGGAAGTAGCAGACGAGTAGCGAGACGTCACAGGTTGTGGAGCTCCTCACATCTGCACATTGTTTACAATCATGGCCACCAGCAGCGAGAGCGATTCGGACCGAGAAAGCGACGATTTCCCCATTAATTTGAGCGAGGATGAAAGATTTGTGGATGAGGAAAGTGAGAGTGAAGGACTAGAGGGCAGTGGGAGCGATTCAGATAGGGAAGATGCTGTGAGAGGCGGGTGGGACCTGATATTCAGCTGGGAATGACAAACAGTAAATAAACACAAGACATATATATATACTCTATTAGCCACAACACAACCAGGCTTATATTTAATATGCCACAAATTAATCCCGCATAACAAACACCTCCGCCCTCCCGTCCATATAACCCGCCAATACAACTCAAACACCTGCACAACACACTCAATCCCACAGCACCGTTCACCTCCCCAAAGTTCATACAGCACATATATTTCCCCAAAGTTACGTACGTGACATGCACATAGCGGCACGCACGTACGGGCAAGCGATCAACTGTTTGGAAGCCGCAGCTGCATGCGTACTCACGGTACCGCGTCTGCGCATCCAACTCAAAATCCTCCTGGTAAGAGTCTCTGTTGTCCCAGTTCTCCACAGGCCAATGGTAAAGCTTGACTGTCATCTTTCGGGAATGTAAACAATGAAACACCGGCTGTGTTTGTGTTGTTGCTGCAGCCGGCCGCAATACATCGCTTCCCACCTACAGCTTTCTTCTTTGCTGTCTCCATTGTTTATTGAACAAATTGCAAAAGATTCACCAACACAGATGTCCAGAATACTGTGGAATTTTGCGATGAAAACAGACGACTTAATAGCTGGCCACCATGCTGTCCCAAAATGTCCTCTACAATCCGTGACGTCACGCGCTGACGTCATCATACCGAGACGTTTTCAGCAGGATATTTCGCGCGAAATTTAAAATTGCACTTTAGTAAGCTAACCCGGCCGTATTGGCATGTGTTGCAATGTTAAGATTTCATCATTGATATATAAACTATCAGACTGCGTGGTCGGTAGTAGTGGGTTTCAGTAGGCCTTTAAGAGGGCGAGTAAACTCATGAAATTACATGTTTTAATACAAATTTCTACCATTCCTATGACTTGGTGGATTATTTTAGTCTTATTTGGAATCGTTTATTGATTTTTACTTTGTACCAGGTTGCAGCCGTCAAGAATTGTTACCAGAAGGGTGAGCGCATTTTTGGAAATGACACATTTAACTCTGTATTTCTATGACTTGCGCATTAATTTGAATATTCATTACCACGAATCAGTGTGCTAACCCGAGCAAAACCGTGTTTTAGGTGTCATAAACAGGTGCCGGTGGGGTAAAATTGGCCTTGTGCCAGTGAATTGGCCAGACAGGGATGAGATCCCCCGGTGGAGGTAAAGGTCAGGACCATGTTGCTCACCAGCATGTCCAGACAGGCGGCCCGCAGCAGCGTGATCTGGTCGCCGATGGTGAGGCCTGTGAAGCCCGGCACTCGCTTGGCAAACTCCACCACCTTGATGATGCACTTGGTGGCCAGCTCACTGAACTTGTCCCACAAGCCAAGGTCCAGCTGGACCCTGTGGTCCGAGCTGGAGTTCTGCAGGGAGGAGACACAAGGCGATGAATGTTCCTCTCCGACGTTAGAAAACCTCCCCACTCACTGTGGTGTATTTCCCCAGCTGGCAAAGGGAGGGAAATGTGTCCCTGTGGGCCCTGCAGATCTTCTCCACGATGACGTCCAGCTCGGCCGTCATCTCGTACGTCTCTGCGATGGACATCTTCGGCTCCTCCTTGGCCTTCAGACGGTTTCTGTCATTCCTCACCGCTAACAGACCAAAAGTCATTAATAGCATTCGTAATTGATATCGGTCCGATATCAGCTTGTCACATCTAAATGTCCTCCAATGAGCACACAAGGTTGGTCTTCTATTTTAGTCAACAATGGAACGCTGTAATCTACTAGGAGCTAGCAGCTACACAACAGCTTAGCACACAGTAGCACACAAGCTAGACATATGTAATAAGTTTCCTTCATTGAACAATACAGCAGTCTAAAACAGCACATTTGAATCATATAATTATAGTTGCATAATACTTACACACACAAGGTCTCCGGATAGAAAGTATCCAGTAACAAATGTGTCCGCATCATTCAATTTACAGCCACACAGTTTGAGAATCACTGCACTGTGGCATTTTTACCAAGTCTTTTTTTTTTGGACATTACTACAATAATATCGTAACGTGAGATTTTAATATTGTTACATCCCTAAAAAGTATGTATGGTTTGTGCTGTTATTGTATAGAATCAATATCTGTATCGGACAATATTCACGGCTCCGAAACCGGTATCGTATCAGAAGTAAAAAAAATTGTATCCAGACACCGAGAATTACTAATATCAATACTTATTCACCACACAAAACTACTCATTTCGTTTTTCTTGGTGAGTTTATCTATCGTGAAATACAAATAATTCAAAAATTATTATTTTTGAATCTTAATAATTATAAAGTAATACATAATTTAGGTATTTTCTTTACTGTTTGTTACATGTTTGTAATAAGTTACATTAAGGAACATCACAAGGTTACTTTTGTCTGAAAAAGAGAAGGAAGAAGCAGAGTTGATTTAATCCTGCTCTTCTTCATGCCTATCACTGATGCGTTAAATTATGTGTCAACATTTTTGCTTACATTTTGTCATTTAAAGTTTGTTCACTTCCTGTGTTTGTTTCGCTAAAGAATAGAGAGTGTGTAGCAATAAATTGATCGGGAGGAAAATATGTTGGAAAAAATAATAAAAATAGGAACAAATAAACAATTGTTATTTTCTATTATTTTTTCTATTTCATAATTTTGATATGAAAATGGATGGATGGATTATTATTTATTAAAAACGCATCCTATTTTGGGAAAAAGCAGAAATTAAAAGTAAACTAGATGAGGCCATTCCTGAAGGAATTGCGTGTGAATGCTCCAATGCTGAAGTTGAACTGAAATCCTGGAATTTTTTTAGAATTGCTGGAGTAGAGCACACAATTCCCAAACAGGCTGAACATTTTGAAGTTGGAACAGTTTGAATCAGATGAAAAATGTGGGCGTTGGGGAACTTTGAAGAATGTCCCATTCATTTCAATGGGGATTTCCCCAAAAAATAGGGAATTTTGGGAAAAGCGGGTAGTTTTTTTGAAAATTGTAAAAAAAAACTTGAATGGTCTGAATGAGTTGAATTGGTTGGTGTTGGAATTTTTAAAATCGGTTGAGAAATGTTGAAGTAGTAACATGTTGAATTGAGAAATGGTATAACGGAATTCCTGGAATTTTAAGAAAACCGGGAATTTTTCCATTTCAAACATTGTTTTATTTTGAAGTTGGAACAGTTTGAAGAATGATTTCAATGGGAATTTCCCCAAAATTTGGGAATTTCGGGAAAAGCGGGAATTTTTTGGAAAACGTTAGAAAGCTTGAATGGTCTGAATGAGTTGAAGTGGTTGGTGTTGGAATTTTTTTAAATCGGTCGAGAAATGTTGTAGTAACATGTTGAATTGAGAAATGGCATTACGAAATTCCTGGAATTTCAGGAAAACCGGGAATTTTTCCAGTTAAAAAAAGTTTTTGAAGTTCAAACAGTTTGAACCAGATGAAAAATGTGGGAATTTTTCCAGTTAAAAAAAAAACTTTGTTTTTTTTGTCCTGATTAAGTGGAATGATTTGATGGTGGAACGGTTGAAATGTGTTGAAAAATGTGGGAGGAGTAGTCGCCAGTAAAAAGGGTGAAAATAGAGCTTTGGAAAACCAGGAATTCTGGAAAATCAAGGAATTTTTTGGAACTTGGAAAAAGGGTAGTTTGAATTTCCAGGATGGTGGAATGTGTTGAAGGTGAAATGGTATGAACAGGTTGAATAATGTGAAAATGGTGAAAGATTGAAAAATGGCCAATTTATTTTAAATAGGAAAAATGTCATCAATCAATCAATGTTTATTTATATAGCCCTAAAACACAAGTGTCTCAAAGGGCTGCACAAGCCACAACAACATCCTCGGTACAGAGCCCACATAAGGGCAAGGAAAAACTCACCCCAGTGGGACGTGGATGTGAATGACTATGAGAAACCTTGGAGAGGACCGCATATGTGGGTAACACCCCCCCTCTAGGGGAGACCGAATGCAATGGATGTCGAGTGGCTCTGACATAATATTAATGTCCTAGAAAACCGGGAATTCTGGGAATATTTGGAATTAGTCAAGGGAAAGCCTGCGATTCCTGAATAGGCTGAACAGTTTGAAGTTGGAACGGATTGAATCAGATGAAAAATGTGGGAGTTGTGGAACTTTGAAGAATGTCCCATTGATTTCAATGGGAATTTCCCAAAAATTTGTGAATTTTGGGAAAAGCGGGATTTTTGGGGGAAAATGGTAAAAAACTTGAATGGTCTGAACGAGTTGAAATGGTTGGTGTTGGAATTTTTCAAATCGGTTGAGAAATGTTGAAGTAGTAACATGTTGAATTGAGAAATGGTATTACGGAATTCCTGGAATTTTAAGAAAACCGGGAATTTTTCCAGTTCAAACATTGTTTTATTTTGAAGTTGGAACAGTTTGAATAAGATGAAAAAATTGGGAGTTGTGGAACTTTGAAGAATGATTTCAATGGGAATTTCCCCAAAATTTGGGAATTTCGGGAAAAGCGGGAATTTTTTGGAAAACGTTAAAAAGCTTGAATGGTCTGAATGAGTTGAAATGGTTGGTGTTGGAATTTTTGAAATCGGTCGAGAAATGTTGAGTAACATGTTGAATTGAAAAATGGCATTACAGAATTCCTGGAATTTCGGGAAAACCGGGAATTTTTCCAGTTAAAAAAATGTTTTTGAAGTTGGAACAGTTTGAAATCAGATGAAAAATGTGGGAATTTTTCCAGTTAAACAACTTTGGTTTTTTATCCTTATTAAGAGGAATGATTTGACGGTGGAACGGTTGAAATGAGTCCACAACTTTGGGAGGAGTAGTCGCCAGAAAAAAGGGTGAAGATAGGGCTTTGAAAAACCAGGAATTCAGGAAAATCCTGGAATTGTTTTGAACTTGGAAAAAGGGTAGTTTGAATTTCCAGGATGGTGGAATGTGTTGAAGGTGAAATGGTATGAACAGATTGAATAATGTGGAAATGGTGAAAGATTGAAAAATGGCCAATTTATTTTAAATGGGAAAAATGTCCTGGAAAACTGGGAATTCTGGGAATATTTGGAATTAGTCAAGGGAAAGCCTGCGATTCCCGAATAGGCTGAACAGTTTGAAGTTGGAACGGTTTGAATCAGGGGTTGAATGTGGGAGTTGTGGATCTTTGAAGAATGTCCCATTGATTTCAATGGGAATTTCCCAAAAATTTCGAAATTTTGGGAAAAGCGGGATTTTTTGGGGAAAATGGTAAAAAACTTGAATGGTCTGAATGTGTTGAAATGGTTAGTGTTAGAATTTTTCAAATCGGTCAAGAAGTGTTGAAGTAGTAACATGTTGAATTGAGAAATGGTATTACGGAATTCCTGGAATTTCGGGAAAACCGGGAATTTTTCCAGTTAAAAAAAAATGTTTTAGAAGTTGGAACAGTTTGAATCAGATGAAAATGTGGGAATTGTTCCAGTTCAAAAAACAACTTAGTTTTTTTGTCCTGATTAAGAGGAATGATTTGACGGTGGAACGGTTGAAATGTGTTGAAAATGTGGGAGGAGTAGTCGCCAGAAAAAACTGTGTAAATAGGGCTTTAAAAAACTAGGAATTCTGGAAAATCCTGGAATTTTCTTGAACCTGGAAAAAGGGTAGTTTGAATTTCCAGGATGGTGGAAGGTGTTGAAGGTGAAATGGTATGAACAGGTTGAATAATGTGGAAATGGTGAAAGATTGAAAAATGTCCAATTTATTTTAAATGGGAAAAATGTTCTGGAAAACCAGGAATTTTGGGAATATTTGGAATTAGTCAAGGGAAAGCCTGCAATTCCCGAATAGGCTGAACAGTTTGAAGTTGGAACGGATTAAATCAGATGAAAAATGTGGGAGTTGTGGAACTTTGAAGAATGTCCCATTGATTTCAATGGGAATTTCCCCAAAATTTGGGAATTTTGGGAAAAGCTGGATTTTTTTGGGAAAATGGTAAAAAAAAAACTTGAATGGTCTGAATGAGTTGAAATGGTTGGTGTTGGAATTTTTCAAATCGGTCAAGAAATGTTGTAGTAACATGTTGAATTGAGAAATGGTATTACGGAATTCCTGGAATATGGGGAAAACCGGGAATTTTTCCAGTCCAAAAAAATTTTTTTTTTGAAGTTGGAACACGGTGGAAAAAGGGTTAGTGCGTCTGCCTCACAATACGAAGGTCCTGAGTAGTCCTGAGTTCAATCCCGGCCTCGGGATCTTTCTGTGTGGAGTTTGCATGTTCTCCCCGTGACTGCGTGGGTTCCCTCCGGGTACTCCGGCTTCCTCCCACCTCCAAAGACATGCACCTGGGGATAGGTTGATTGGCAACACTAAATTGGCCCTAGTGTGTGAATGTGAGTGTGAATGTTGTCTGTCTATCTGTGTTGGCCCTGTGATGAGGTGGCGACTTGTCCAGGGTGTACCCCGCCTTCCGCCCGATTGTAGCTGAGATAGGCTCCAGTGCCCCCCGTGACCCCGAAGGGAATAAGCGGTAGAAAATGGATGGGATGGAAGTTGGAACAGTTTGAATCAGATGAAAAATGTGGGAATGTTTCCAGTTAAAAAAACAACTTCGTTTTTTTTGTCCTGATTAAGAGAAATTATTTGACGGTGGAACGGTTGAAATGTGTTGAAAAATGTGGGAGAAGTAGTCCCTAGAAAAAAAAGGTGTAAATAGGGCTTTGAAAAACCAGGAATTCTGGAAAATCCTGGAATTTTTTTGAACTTGGAAAAAGGGTAATTTGAATTTCCAGGATGGTGGAAGGTGTTGAAGGCGGAATGGTTTGAACAGGTTGAAAAATGTGGAAATGGTGAAATGTTGAAAAATGGACAATTAATTTTATATGGGAAAAATGTTCCGGAAAACAGGGAATTCTGGGAATTTCTGGAATTAGTCAAGGGAAAGCCTGCGATTCCTGAATCAGATGAAAAATGTGGGAATGTTTCCAGTTAAAAAAACAACTTAGTTTTTTTTTCCTGTTTAAGATGAATGATTTGACGGTGGAACGGTTGAAATGTGTTGAAAAATGTGGGAGGAGTAGTCCCCAATAAAAAGGGTGAAAATAGAGCTTTGGAAAATCAGGAATTCCGGAAAATCCTTGAGTTTTTTTTTTTAACTTGGAAAAAGGGTAGTTTGAATTTCCAGGATGGTGGAAGGTGTTGAAGGTGGAATGGTTTGAATAGGTAGAAAAATGTGGAAATGGCGAAATGTTGAAAAATGGACAATTAATTTTATATGGGAAAAATGTTCCGGAAAACAGGGAATTCTGGGAATTTTTGGAATTAGTCAAGGGAAAGCCAGAATAGGCTGAACAGTTTGAAGTTGGAGCAGTTTGAATGGGATGAAAATGTGGAAGGTAGAGCGCGCCAAAATCTGGAGAATAATAATAATAATAATAAATAGATAAATTTTGGTGTAGAAAACCAAATTTTGTTTACTTATAAACAAAACTGGGGGGAAAAAAGACATCATTGGTGTCACAAAGTGTGTGTGATGTTTTGATGTATGTGTGTTAATGCAGGATGGCCACAGTTTGACCCTAGAACAGATCATTTGCATGTCTATTGTTTCCAATGGAACGCTGCATGCCAGCAGTGAATGGAAAGTGGTTAATATTAATGAGTGTGAGGAGATCGTGTTTCATGGACTATTTGTGTCCATGTGAGGCCATCATGTGGACGAGCTAACCGGGTTAGCCCTTTATTACCCCCACACACGTCTCACTGACTCGGCCATGTGTGTGTTGTGCTATTACGAAACACTCCACGCTGCCCTACTTTCCGTGTGTAAACACTCCATGTGCGCTCATCTTACCCGCCGCCTGCTTACATAGCATTCCTGTGTCCGCGCCATGTGACGCGCTTATGTAATGCACCACCGCCGGCCTCGCAGATGACATGTGGCCGCCGTCGTCCAATGGCTCCGTCGCCACGTAACGCCCCGCAAATGTGGGTCGCGGCTGGCTAACACCCTCCCGCGCACCTCCCACTGAGACGCTGGCGAGGCGTTGACGTCCCGGGAGACTTTTTTTGATTGATTGAAACATTTATTAGTAGATTGCACAGTACAGTACATATTCCCTACAATTGACTACTACAAACCCTGTTTCCATATGAGTTGGGAAATTGTGTTAGATGTAAATATAAACGGAATACAATGATTTGCAAATCATTTCCAACCCATATTCAGTTGAATATGCTACAAAGACAACATATTTGATGTTCAAACTGATAAACATTTTTTTTTGCAAATAATCATTAACTTTAGAATTTGATGCCAGCAACACGTGACAAAGAAGTTGGGAAAGGTGGCAATAAATACTGATAAAGTTGAGGAATGCTCATCAAACACTTATTTGGAACATCCCACAGGTGAACAGGCAAATTGGGAACAGGTGGGTGCCATGATTGGGTATGAATGTAGATTCCATGAAATGCTCAGTCATTCACAAACAAGGATGGGGCGAGGGTCACCACTTTGTCAACAAATGTGTGACAAATTGTTGAACAGTTTAAGAAAAACCTTTCTCAACCAGCTATTGCAAGGAATTTAGGGATTACACCATCTACGGTCTGTAATATCATCAAAGGGCTCAGAGAATCTGGAGAAATCACTGCACGTAAGCAGCTAAGCCCGTGACCTTCGATCCCTCAGGCTGTACTGCATCAACAAGCGACATCAGTGTGTAAAGGATATCACCACATGGGCTCAGGAACATTTCAGAAACCGACTGTCAGTAACTACAGTTGGTCGCAAGTTAAAACTCTCTTATGCATGGCAAAAACCGTTTATCAACAACACCCAGAAACGCCGTCGGCTTCGCTGGGCCTGAGCTCATCTAAGATGGACTGATACAAAGTGGAAAAGTGTTCTGTGGTCTGACGAGTCCACATTTCAAATTGTTTTTGGAAACTGTGGACGTCGTGTCCTCCGGACCAAAGAGGAAAAGAACCATCCGGATTGTTATAGGCGCAAAGTTGAAAAGCCAGCATCTGTGATGGTATGGGGGTGTATTAGTGCCCAAGACATGGGTAACTTACACATCTGTGAAGGCGCCATTAATGCTGAAAGGTACATACAGGTTTTGGAGCAACATATGTTGCCATCCAAGCAACGTTACCATGGACGCCCCTGCTTATTTCAGCAAGACAATGCCAAGCCACGTGTTACATCAACGTGGCTTCATAGTAAAAGAGTGCGGGTACTAGACTGGCCTGCCTGTAGTCCAGATCTGTCTCCTATTGAAAATGTGTGGCGCATTATGAAGCCTAAAATACCACAACGGAGACTCCCGGACTGTTGAACAACTTAAGCTGTACATCAAGCAAGAATGGAAAAGTGTCTCCTCAGTTCCCAAACGTTTACTGAGTGTTGTTAAAAGGAAAGGCCATGTAACACAGTGGTGAACATGCCCTTTCCCAACTACTTTGGCACGTGTTGCAGCCATGAAATTCTAAGTTAATTATTTGAAAAAAAAAAAAAAGTTTGAGTTTGAACATCAAATATCTTGTCTTTGTAGTGCATTCAATTGAATATGGGTTGAAAAGGATTTGCAAATCATTGTATTCCGTTTATATTTACATCTAACACAATTTCCCAACTCATATGGAAACAGGGTTTGTAAATGGTAACACCCGAATAAGTTATTCAACTTGTTTAAGTCGGGGTCCACGTTAATCAATTCATGGTACAAATATATACCGTATTTTTCGGACTATAAGTCGCAGTTTTTTTCATAGTTTGGCCGGGGGTGCGACTTATACTCAGGAACGACTTGTGTGTGAAATTGTTAACACATTACCGTAAAATATCAAATATTATTTAGCTCATTCACGTAAGAGACTAGACATATAAGATTTCATGGGATTTAGCGATTAGGAGTGACAGATTGTTTGGTAAACGTATAGTATGTTCTATATGTTATAGTTATTTGAATGACTCTTACCCTAATATGTTACGTTAACATACCAGGCACGTTCTCAGTTGGTTATTTATGCCTCATATAACGTACACTTATTCAGCCTGTTGCTCACTATTCTTTATTTATTTTAAATTGCCTTTCAAATGTCTATTCTTGGTGTTGGCTTTTATCAAATACATTTCCCCAAAAAATGTGACTTATACTCCAGTGCGACTTATATATGTTTTTTTCCTTCTTTATTATGCATTTTTGGCCAGTGCGACTTATACTCCGAAAAATACGGTACTATCAGCATAATACAGTCATCACACAAGTTAATCATCAGAGTATATACATTGAATTATTTACATTATTTACAATCCGGGGGAGTGGGATGTGGAGCGGGGCCGGGGCGGGTCGGACAGGGGGGTTAGGTTTGGTTGATATCAGCACTTCAGTCATCAACTATTGCATCATCAGTGAATTGGACATTGAAACAGAGTAGGTCTGACTTGGTAGGATATGTACAGCGAGCAGTGAACATAGTGAGCTCAGAAAGCATAAGAACAAGTGTATACATTTGATTATTTACAATCCGGGGAGGTGGGATGTGGTGGGGGGAGGGTGTTAGTTTAGGGTTGAAGTTGCCTGGAGGTGTTCTTTTAGAGCGGTTTTGAAGGAGGATAGAGATGCACTTTCTTTTACACCTGTTGGGAGTGCATTCCACATTGATGTGGCATATAAGGAGAATAAGTTAAGACCTTTGTTAGATCAGAATCTGGGTTTAACGTGGTTTGTGGAGCTCCCCCTGGTGTTGTGTCATTTACGTTCTGGAAGTAGTTTGACATGTACTTCGGTATCAGGGAGGTGTAGCGAATTTTATAGACTAGGCTCAGTGCAAGTTGTTTTACTCTGTCCTCCACTCTGAGCCAGCCCACTTTGGAGAAGTGGGTAGGAGTGAGATGTGATCTGGGGTGGAGGTCTAGAAGTAACCCGACTAGCTTGTTCTGGGATGTTGACGACAAAAGTCCCTCGCATGAATGACAGAAGCTTCTTCGCCGTTCCAAAATAGACACAGGTGATGATGGGATTTGGAACAAAAAACCGTGTGAAAAACTTCCGGTCACTGGATGACGAATACAAGGTTACACTAACATGATCTAGTCCAGGGGTGTCCAAAGTGCTAATATTAGCATTTTAATATTAGCATGCTAGATTTTTCCCGTTATGTCAAGTATTTTGTCACTTGACGAATGACACCTGTTAGCATGCTAACGTTAACATGCTTAGCTTTTTCCTTTTTTTTAGCTAACTTTGTAGGTATACAGCGGCGTGGCGCGGTTGGGGGAGTGGCCGTGCCAGCAACCTGAGGGATCCTGGTTCGATCCCCACCTTCTACACTGCAAAAAGTCAGTGTTCAAAAACAAGAAAAAAAAATACAAAAATGAGGGGTATTTTATTTGAACTAAGCAAAATGATCTGCCAATAGAACAAGAAAATTTGGCTTGTCAAGACTTTCCAAAACAAGTAAAATTAGCTAACTTCAATGAACCCAAAAATACCTTAAAATAAGTATATTCTCATATATATATTTTTTTTTTCATGCTTGAAGTAAGAAATTATTACCGTATTTTTCGGACTATAAGTCACAGTTTTTTTCATAGTTTGGCCGGGCTCCAGTGCGACTTGTATATGTTTTTTTCCTTCTTTATTATGCATTTTTGGCAGGTGCGACTTATACTCCGGTGCGACTTATACTCTGAAAAATACGGTACTTTAAAAAAGTAGTTTTATACTTGTGAGTGTTGATGACACAGCTTTGCATCAGTAGATATTCTAGTTTCAAGCATGTTTTACTCAATATAGGTCATCAAATCTCAGCTACAAGCTGTAATATCCTACTGAGATAATTTAGGACCAAAACCCTTAAAACAAGTAAAACACTAACATAAAATCTGCTTAGTGAGAAGAATTATCTTATCAGACAGAAAATAAGCAACTATCACCCTATTTGAGATATTTAATCTTACTTAGATTTCAGTTTTTGCAGTGCAGGGTTCCTCTGGAGCTCGTCATAGTCATTATATGTCATAAAATCTCAGCAACAAGCTGTAATATCTTACTGAGATAATTTAGGACCAAAACAAGTAAAACACTAACATAAAATCTGCTTAGTGAGAATAATTATCTTATCAGACAGAAAATAAGCAAATATCACCCTTATTTGAGATATTTAATCTTACTTAGATTTCAGTTTTTGCAGTGTACCGACCGAGTCACGTCCGTTGTGTCCTTGAGCAAGACACTTCACCCTTGCTCCTGATGGGTCGTGGTTAGCGCCTTGCATGGCAGCTCCCACCATCAGTGTGTGAATGCAACTTAAAACACATTTAATGCCCATGTTCTACTGCAGATGATTATTAAATATAGTCAAAAGCATACAATTGTCTGTACGGACACAATTCTAGCATTTGACAATGATAATTCTGAATAGTTGAAAGGTTTACATTAACTGTGGCCAAATTTCTTTATTTTCCTTCTTTCTTTAGTTTATTTCGAACATGAACACACGTACAGTATAATACATCACACAATTTCATATCACTTCACTTTACATCATCTCCGAAAAGGAGTAGGAAGAAGCAAAGCTTATTTAATCCTACCCCTTTCCCACTTCAGAGCGTTCACAAATATATAGAATCATTTACTGACCTTTTTATATAATAAAATAACATCTGTGAATTAGTATACACAACAGTTTTGTAATATGTAATTAATTAATTCAGTCATTATTAACATACTGAGATGAAGAATATCTTATTTTCAATAAGGTTGAAAGTATTTCTCATAATTCTTCTTCTTTGTAAGCACTAATATTTTGAACAACCTCTTAAACTGGATCATATCAGTACAATGTTTAACTTCTTGACTTAATCCATTCCATAATTTAATTCCACATACTGATATGCTAAAGGTTCTAAGTGTTGTACGTGCATATAAATGTTTTAAATTAGATTTTCCTCTAAGGTTATATTTCTCCTCTTCTGTTGAGAAGAATTGTTGTACATTCTTTGGTAGCAGGTTATAGTTTGCTTTGTAAATCATTTTAGCTGTTTGCAATTTTACCAAATCACCGAACTTTAATATTTTTGACTCAATAAATAAAATATGTTCTCTATATCCAACATTATGTATTATTGTAACTGATCTTTTTTGTAACACGGTTAGCGAATGTAGCGCACATTTGTAGTTATTTCCCCATATTTCTACACAATAACTCAGATATGGTAACACTAGCGAGCAGTAGAGAATGTGAAGTGATTTTTGGCCCAGGACGTATTTTGCTTTATTCATTATTAAAATGTTTTTTGCCACCTTATGTTGTATGTTTAGGCATTAATGTAATTAATATATGATAATAACAATGCAAGTAAACTTCTCGGACTCCATAAATATATTTTTCATTACTGCAGTATTTTGTACTATTGGAATTGGAATGTGAGACAAAGATCAAAACAAAATAGTTTCTCAAATTCAATACATTGAAGTGCCAAAGCTGGGTCGGTTGGTTTGTTTTGTTGTCTTGTTTGTTGCAAATTGCAAATGTTTGAAATGTTTTGAATGCCTCTGGACACAGGGGGCGCTGGAGCCTATCTCAGCTACAATCGGGCGGAAGGCGGGGTACACCCTGGACACGTCGACACCTCATCGCAGGGCCAACACAGATAGACAGACAACATTCACACTCACATTCACACACTAGGGCCAATTTAGTGTTGCCAGTGAACCTATCCTCAGGTGCATGTTTTTGGAGGTGGGAGGAAGCCGGAGTACCCGGAGGGAACCCACGCAGTCACGGGGAGAACATGCAAACTCCACACAGAAAGATCCCGAGGCCGGGATTGAACTCACGACTACTCAGGACCTTCGTATTGTGAGGCAGATGCACTAACCCCTCTCTTCCACCGTGCTGCCCTGTTTTGAATGCCTCTGGACATCATATTTAATGCTTTATAATGCCATTTATAGCCTTAATTTTTGCAAAATCATTTTAATGCTTTTTAATGACCTGTGGAAACCCTGCAACAGGCACATTTATAATTACATGTATATTTTACGTATTTTGCTCATTTTCAACATATGGCGATGTATTTACATTCACTATTTACTTTAGCAACAACAACAATAAAACTACTACTCATGGCAGACTTCATGAGACACAACAAAGACTACTTGGGGACAAATGATGATCCCAAGAAACTTTTTTTGAGTCTGACTATAAGGAAGACAAACTACAAGTTTTAAATGCTTTGGGCTTAACAGATCCAACTTTAGTGAAACACTAAGTATCATGTAGCAGTATTGCTAAATGCTAAACAAGCTATACAAACTATGTACATAATAAAACAATCACGCACTGTACAATGTCTGTTCTCACTTGGATGTTTTTGTCTTCCTGTTTGGATGAAGAATTAATCACAATCCTCCAGGAAGTTAAAAAAAACTAATCTTTGGGTCTAAGTTGGATGTCAAAGTTGACCAACTTCTCGGTTTATGGCCACAACCTTCTACTATCCAGGCGAGAAGCATGATTTATCATCTTGAATCAACTTTCACCAACTCAGAGGCGATGCAGAAGCTCGTCAGGTCAATATGTTAATATAGCAGCATAAGCTAGTTAGCGCTCTGTAAAAACGGCGCCACTAAAAGTAGTTCCTCAGCATCTGTGCTTATAATAACTATATCGCTAATACTTGGTTAGTATACAGGTCACGACATGTAAATGGAGTGTTGTTGGCGCTTTTTGAATGTTGTCGAGGGCTTTATGGGTGCAATATTGTACTTCCCTTAACTGCATTGTTACTTGTCGTATTTTACAAATTAGAATGCATAAAAAAAAGAAAAACATGTATTCTTGCCTTGTATAAGGATTGTGAATGATGGGCAAAATTCCAAAAGAAGTGCAGTTCACCTTTAAAGTAGAAGTAGAGTGGATACATTATATATATATATATACACATATACATTATATATATATATATATATATATATACATATATTAGGGCTGCAGCTAACGATTATTTTTCTATCGATTAATCTATAGATTATTTTTTCGATTAATCGGTTAATCTATAGATTATTTTTTCGATTAATCTATAGATTATTTTTCCTTTTACCGATTATTTTTTTTATTTAAAATTAAGATGAAAAAAAAAAATTTAGGCCAGTTTTTTCAAAAGGCATGGCTTTTATTTCCAAAAAAAAAAGTATGGCCACTCAGTCAACATTGAAAACATGGCAAAACATTCTGTAACACTGTAAACATTTGTGCCAATCTAAATATTCTGGAGCACTGTAAACATTAAGTATTGCTTTTAAAATGTGCAAAATAAACATCCAGTCCAACACAGTACACTATAACCAATTCTACTCATTCCAGTGAGTGACTAACAGTTGTAATGAAGAAAGTTTAGCATGTCTACATGCTCTGGGGTGAGGCTGGTTCTTTTCTTGTTTACAATATTCCCAGCAGCTGAAAATAGGCGCTCAGAAGGGGTCGATGTGGCTGGAACTGAGAGGTAAGACCGAGCCAGCATTGCCAGATTTGGAAACCTTGCCTGATGTTCTTTCCACCATTTTAATGGGTTTTCATCCTTGGAAATGGGGGATTCTCCAAAATAAGACACTAACTCGTTTCTGACCATTTCAGCATCATTACTGTCATTGTTGTCTTCCTCATTGTTGCTGAGTTCATCTGAATCTGAGCCAAGAAGTGTGTCTAGTAAAGATACAGGCCGCCTGTCAGCATCTGGTCTTTCCACTTGCATTGCTGTGCCCTGTTGAGCGTGTGTCTCCTTTCCCCTTCTTTTCTCCTCCAGAACTATTGCATGCAGCTTGTATTGAACTTTTAAACACTCATCTGCAGTCAGGAATTTCAGCTTCCTGAATCGTGGGTCAAGTGCAGCTGCTAATATGCACACATTTGGTCCATCATCTTTGAATGTGGTCTCGGCTTCCCACCTGGATGTTATCTCACGTGCAGCAGTGACCTGGAAACACTTGATTGATGCATTTTCAAAAGCAGTTTGTGTAGCCTTCCGAAGCCCTTTGACCAGCAGAGGGACAGCGGAAACTGTTACATAAGATTCTCCACTCAGGTACACAGTTGCACATTCAAAAGGTTTCAGAACTTGTTCAAGTTCTTCAAGCAAGCTCCACTGGTCAGCCTTAAGATCCAGAAAATGCTTCCCTCTTTGAGTGACCTCCGGATCTGACAGAGTTGCTGTTATTGGCCACCTCTGCTCAAGCAGGCGACTAATCATGTAAAAGGAACTGTTCCATCTCACAGACACATCTTGTATGAGGCTGTGGTCTGGAGAACCCATTTGTTTTTGCTTAACCTTTAGTTTTGTACTGGATAGCTCACTTTTTCTGAAGTGCTCGACCAAACTTCTTGCTGCTCCTAAAGCTCTGCTGATGTGGTTGTCCTTTAGAGCATGGTTAACTACAAGCTGTAGAGTATGGCCAACACATCTGAGGGATGAAACACCATGTCTTTCCTCAAGAACTCTTAAAGCTGCAACAACATTTGCAGCATTGTCATGTACAATGACTTGTACTAGTTTTATGTTTATTTCAAACTTATTGACAACATCCTCAATCCAAGAGGCAATGTTTTCTGCAGTGTGCTTTTCATTGAGGGGCATTGTTGTCAAGTTAATTGAGGTAAGCTCCCACTCATCATTAACAAAGTGAATGGTGACACCAAGGTAAGCTTCAGTGGCCATACTTGTCCATGCATCAGTTGTGAGTGTCAGTTTTCCTTTCACATTTTTCAGGATTGCTTTGACTTCATTCATTTTCTTTGTGTATTTTTGCTCCATAAGCTTAGTGAAGTGGGTTCTTGATGGTAGTGTGTAGCCAGAGTGAAACCGTTTGATCATTTTTTGAAACCCTTCCCCTTCTACCATATTTAATGGCCTCATGTCTATGACCATAATTTCCAGGACACCATCAGTCAGGTCAGCGGCCACTTGGGGTGTGCATTCAGTCCCATGCCTCTTTGGAAAAAAATCCTGGACACTGCTTTGTCGTTTGCTGCAACATAAGAGACAACAATTAATTTTCATTTTAAATATACCCAAATACAGCTTACTTTAATACAAAAGGTTAATTAAACTACACACATTATCTTGTTAAATTGGTTTAATAACACAACAATGATAGTATGATTAAAGTGAAGTTAATTGTTCGTTTGTACATAGTATATGTAACTGTTAATGTTGTAAAAGGTATTTGCACAACTTATTAACGTTAGCGTTAAAGATAGTATATGTAACTGTTAATGTTGTAAAAGGTATTTGCACAACTTATTAACGTTAGCGTTAAAGATAGTATATGTAACTGTTAATGTTGTAAAAGGTATTTGTACAACTTATTAACGTTAGCGTTAAAGAGGAGCGCGTCTTTGTAAACACTGAACAGGCACGCCAAACGCGCCTCTCAGAGCGAAACGGTGCTTTAGTTTATGAATTTACAACGCAGATACAAATGACACATTCATGTTTTTTTGTAATGATGACAACGTATACTCACGCGGATGATTGACTCGTTGATGGTGATGGGAAGAACGCTGTCAGATGTTTTCTTTTTAGATGCTCGTTCATAGCCGTTGTGCTGCTGTGATACGCCATTTCCGCTCGACACAGTGTGCATAAAACAACATTATTAGGCCGTTTATTAAAATACTCCCACACTTTTGACGACTTTTGGCGTGTTTTTTTCCCCTCGCTCGCATCGTTTGCTCTGCGCTCCGCCATGACAGTGGTGTGACGTAAATATGCGACGCGCCGACGCACAAAAATGACGTCGACGTATTTACGTAACCGATGACGTCGACTACGTCGACGCGTCGTTTCAGCCTTAATATATATATATATATATATATATATATATATATATATATATATAAAAAACAATTTTTCTTTCTCGATACAAACTTTTCGATTTACGAACCATGTTGAAGAACCAATTAAGTCCATAAATCGAGGTTCCACGGTACGTGATTCCTAGTGGGGACATTAGGAGTGAATGACACACTTACACTCTTTAGACATTCCCACAGCGAAGCACCTCTGCAGACGACAGTACTGACAGCGGTTCCTGGTCACCTTGTTAATGACGCACTTCTCGTCCCGGTGGCACGTGTACGCCATCTTCTTCTGCACGCTGCGGCGGAAGAAGCCCTGCGAAAACCAGGAGGAGGAGGGTGAAGGATCACATCATTTATTTAGTGTCTGTGTGACGGAGCTAGCATGTTGCTACGGCTATCATAGACCTTCTGGTACAGTGGAACCTCGATTTTCGAACTTTTACACTTATCCATACCTGCCAACTTTTGAAATCAGAAAAACCTAGTAGCCAGGGTCCAGGGGCCGCAGGCCCCGGTAGGTCCAGGACAAAGTCCTGGTGGGGGGTTCAGGCTTCGCCCCCCGACGCAAAATGATTATTAGCATTCAGACAGGTTAAAATGTTGCTAAAACCATCACTTTTCTATCAGTCACAGTGACTTTTCAAAACAAAAATATTACAGCAAAAATCATATGGGTTGATTGACATGTTTATTCTGTAAGCTAACTTCAATAGTTTGAAATTATTTTGACAGTTAATGCCAGTTATCCTGTCAACCTTTCACAAGACTTCAATTTGTTAATTGAAAGTATAAACAGTATAAACACTTTTTACAGTAAACAAATGGTAAAAGAGTACTAAACAATTCCATAAAAAAAAAAATTGGTGTCATTATTAACTTTCTGTCCAAGCTTGTATAATCTACTGCCTTGTTCAATTGTAAAAAATATTCTGTGCCTAAAATTCACATTTATATCACAATTATCATACTGTAAACATGGTAAGCTAACTTCATTAAAATTAATAGTCCTGTCAATAGCATGGAACTACAATTCAAATGTAGTTTTTTTGTAAGCCTTTCAAAAGAATTCAAAATATGAAAAATTAATGAAAATTAATTTAAGCCATCATACACTTGAAAAGTGGCACATCACATCTCTAATGTAATCATTTTAACTTTTCAACAGAAATAGCACTGCAAAAATATTAAGGACATACTTCTGTATTTTGGTAGTTATGCTGTCAACATTTAACAAGATTTCTTCAACTTGGACTTGAAAGCATAAATAGTATAAACACTTTTAACAATATAACAGTACTAAACAATTCCAATAGATAACATTGGTGTCATTACCTTTTTGTGGCTAAAATCCAAATAATAACTGTCCCATGTGATCAGCCAGTGCGATTGGAAGTCCATGCTCAATTATTGCCTCCGTAAATAAAACTTCGGCATTTATCACATCCAAAGAATCTGTTTGGGCGACGAAAAACGTTGAAAGTTTTCCACTTGTATCGCTAGCAACGGCATTAGACTTGTGTTTTTTTGTCCCAACGTGGTCTTTTACATCGCTAATTCCTCCGTGTCCGATCGAAAAATCTTGTCTGCACAAGGTGCAATTCGCGTACTTTTCACCCTTTTTGGAACGGATAATTATTCCCGGATAGGCTTTTGAATATTCTTCACGGAATGACTGCAGTTTTCTTTTCGGTTTTAAGACTCGTTTGCGATTTTTCTCCGGCTGATTCCATGATCGTTCGCTCGTTTGGAAACAATGGCTACTGGTGCCTCGTGCTTGGCAGCAGTGCTATAAATAGCCTCGCGCATGGCATTCGGAATGGCTCGATAGGAAGTTACGGGAAGCAGTGTCGATTGTCATTGTTGTTACGTGATTTCGTGAATAAAACTTTAAAAACATTTTTTTTTTTTAATTAATGAAAAACCGTATTTCTTATCACTGCAACCCGGAATAGGTTGATGAAAACCGTACTAATTACGGGAAAACCGGAGTAGTTGGCAGGTATGCTTATCCTTAAACAGAATGAATAATAAAACAAAATAACGTGGTGAGCGTCCGAAAAGTGACAAAAGTCCTGAACATAACCCAAATTCGTGTGTTTGAAAATTCCATCCATTTTCTACTGCCTGTCCCTCTCGGGGTCGAGGTTTAAAAAATTCTGTGTAAAAAAAATCAGTGTTTAAATATTCAGCATTTTTTGGCACTGAATTTTTTTACTTTAAATTTTAAAACATTGGATTTTTACAAACTGAATTTGAAACACACAATTTTTTTATTCAATCAAAATTGTCAGCACAATTTAATGAAAAACATTTTAATAATTTCAGAGTAAAAAAAATCTGTGTTTAAAAATTCAGATTTTTTTTCTGCACTAAATTTTTTTACACAAAATTTTAAAACACTGTTTTAACAAACTGCATTTTGAAACACATTTAGCTCATACTTTTGATTAAATGAATTTCAATAAAAACTGAAAACAAGAAATCAATTTACAAAATTAAAACGCAAAAAATTCTGTGACATAAATTCAGTGTCAAAAAATGTGTGGTAAAAAAGACAGTGTACGGTAAAAAAAAAGAAAAATTAATTATTCTGCATTGCCTGTTTTACACTAAATTTTAAAACACTGTTTTAACAAACTGAATTTTAAAACACATTTTCCTCAGTTTTTATTCAAGGAAATTGAATTTAAAAAAAAATCAGTTCACAAAATTCAAACGTAAAATATCAGTGTAAAAAAATTATACTTTTTTTTACTCTAAATTTCAAAACACTATTTTAACAAACTGAATTTTGAAACACATTTTGCTCAATTTTTTTATTAAATAAAACTAAATAAAAACAATTTTAAATTCAGTTTACATTCAGCGTAAAAAAAATCAGAGTATAAAAACTGTGTAAAAAGTGTAAAAAAATTCTGAATTTTTCTCCATTGTATTTTTTATACTGCATTTTAAAACACTATATTTTAACAAACTGGATTTTAAAACATATTTTGCTTACAATGTCATTCAATGAAATATATATATATTTTTAATTCAGTTAACAAAATTCAAATACAAAAATTCAGTAATATAAATTTAGTGTCAAAAAAATAAATCAGTGTATAAAATTGAAGTGAAAAAAAATTCAGAATTTTTCTGCAGTGACTTTTTTTTTTACACAAAATTTTAAAACACTGAATTTTAAAACACATTTTTGATTCAATAAATTTGTATAAAAATTGAAAAAATGTAATTCAGTTCCATCCATCCATCCATCCATCTTCTTCCGCTTATCCGAGGTCGGGTCGCGGGGGCAGCAGCCTAAGCAGGGAAGCCCAGACTTCCCTCTCCCCAGCCACTTCGTCCAGCTCTTCCCGGGGGATCCCGAGGTGTTCCCAGGCCAGCCGGGAGACATAGTCTTCCCAGCGTGTCCTGGGTCTTCCCCGTGGCCTCCTACCGGTCGGACGTGCCCTAAACACCTCCCGAGGGAGGCGATCGGGTGGCATCCTGACCAGATGCCCGAACCACCTCATCTGGCTCCTCTCGATGTGGAGGAGCAGCGGCTTTACTTTGAGCTCCTCCCGGATGACAGAGCTTCTCACCCTATCTCTAAGGGAGAGCCCTGCCACCCGGCGGAGGAAACTCATTTCGGCCGCTTGTACCCGTGATCTTGTCCTTTCGGTCATAACCCAAAGCTCATGACCATAGGTGAGGATGGGAACGTAGATCGACCGGTAAATTGAGAGCTTTGCCTTCCGGCTCAGCTCCTTCTTCACCACAACGGATCGATACAGCGTCCGCATTACTGAAGATGCCGCACCGATCCGCCTGTCGATCTCACGATCCACTCTTCCCTCACTCGTGAACAAGACTCCGAGGTACTTGAACTCCTCCACTTGGGTCAGGGTCTCCTCCCCAACCCGAAGATGGCATTCCACCCTTTTCCGGGCGAGAACCATGGACTCGGACTTGGAGGTGCTGATTCTCATCCCAGTCGCTTCACACTCGGCTGCGAACCGATCCAGCGAGAGCTGAAGATCCTGGCCAGATGAAGCCATCAGGACCACATCATCTGCAAAAAGCAGAGACCTAATCCTGCAGCCACCAAACCAGATCCCCTCAACGCCTTGACTGCGCCTAGAAATTCTGTCCATAAAAGTTATGAACAGAATGGGTGACAAAGGGCAGCCTTGGCGGAGTCCAACCCTCACTGGAAACGTGTCCGACTTACTGCCGGCAATGCGGACCAAGCTCTGACACTGATCATACAGGGAGCGGACCGCCAAAATCAGACAGTCCGATACCCCATACTCTCTGAGCACTCCCCACAGGACTTCCCGAGGGACACGGTCGAATGCCTTCTCCAAGTCCACAAAACACATGTAGACTGGTTGGGCAAACTCCCATGCACCCTCAAGGACCCTGCCGAGAGTATAGAGCTGGTCCACAGTTCCACGACCAGGACGAAAACCACACTGTTCCTCCTGAATCCGAGGTTCGACTATCCGGCGTAGCCTCCTCTCCAGTACACCTGAATAGACCTTACCGGGAAGGCTGAGGAGTGTGATCCCACGATAGTTAGAACATACCCTCCGGTTCCCCTTCTTAAAGAGAGGAACCACCACCCCGGTCTGCCAATCCAGAGGTACCGCCCCCGATGTCCACGCGATGCTGCAGAGTCTTGTCAACCAAGACAGCCCCACAGCATCCAGAGCCTTAAGGAACTCCGGGCGGATCTCATCCACCCCCGGGGCCTTGCCACCGAGGAGCTTTTTAACTACCTCAGCAACCTCAGCCCCAGAAATAGAAGAGCCCACCACAGATTCCCCAGGCACTGCTTCCTCATAGGAAGACGTGTTGGTGGGATTGAGGAGGTCTTCGAAGTATTCCCTCCACCGATCCACAACATCCGCAGTCGAGGTCAGCAGAACACCATCCTCACCATACACGGTGTTGATAGTGCACTGCTTCCCCTTCCTGAGGCGGCGGATGGTGGTCCAGAATCGCTTCGAAGCCGTCCAGAAGTCGTTTTCCATGGCCTCCCCGAACTCCTCCCATGTCCGAGTTTTTGCCTCCGCAACCGCTGAAGCCGCACACCGCTTGGCCTGTCGGTACCTGTCCGCTGCCTCAGGAGTCCTATGAGCCAAAAGAACCCGATAGGACTCCTTCTTCAGCTTGACGGCATCCCTCACCGCCGGTGTCACACCAACGGGTTCTAGGATTACCGCCACGACAGGCACCAACTACCTTGCGGCCACAGCTCCAATCAGCTGCCTCGACAATAGAGGCGCGGAACATGGTCCACTCGGACTCAATGTCCAGCACCTCCCTCGTGACATGTTCAAAGTTCTTCCGGAGGTGGGAATTGAAACTCTCTCTGACAGGAGACTCTGCCAGACGTTCCCAGCAAACCCTCACAATGCGTTTGGGCCTGCCAGGTCTGTCCGGCATCCTCCCCCACCATCGCAGCCAACTCACCACCAGGTGGTGATCGGTTGAAAGCTCCGCCCCTCTCTTCACCCGAGTGTCCAAAACATGAGGCCGCAAATCCGATGACACAACTACAAAGTCGATCATGGAACTGCGGCCTAGGGCGTCCTGGTGCCAAGTGCACATATGGACACCCTTATGTTCGAACATGGTGTTCATTATGGACAATCTGTGACGGGCACAAAAGTCCAATAACAGAACACCACTCGGGTTCAGATCCGGGCGGCCATTCTTCCCAATCACGCCTCTCCAGGTTTCACTGTCGCTGCCAACATGAGCATTGAAGTCCCCCAGTAGAACGAGGGAATCACCCGGGGGAGCACTCTCAAGTACTCCCTCGAGCGAATCCAAAAAGGGTGGGTACTCTGAGCTGCGGTTTGGCGCGTAAGCGCAAACCACAGTCAGGACCCGTCCCCCCACCCGAAGGCGGAGGGAAACTACCCTCTCGTCCACCGGGTTGAACTCCAACGTGCAGGCTCTGAGCCGGGGGGCAACAAGAATTGCCACCCCAGCCCGTCGCCTCTCATTGCCGGCAACGCCAGAGTGGAAGAGAGTCCAGCCCCTCTCGAGAGAACTGGTTCCAGAGCCCTTGCTGTGCGTCAAAGTGAGTCCGACTATATCTAGCCGGAACTTCTCAACCTCGCGCACTAGCTCAGGCTCCTTCCCCCCCAGCGAGGTGACGTTCCACGTCCCAAGAGCTAGCTTCTGTAGCTGAGGATCGGACCGCCAAGTGCCCTGCCGTAATTCAGTTCCGATAATTCAAACACAAAAAATGTTAGTGACATAAATTCAGTGTCAAAACAAGCTTTGGTAATAAAGACACACATTAACCTGCCACTTGAAAATGTAGAGTGTTCTTGCTGTGGGTTGGGCGGATGTCAAAATCAATAGTGTTCTCGTGCTGACATGGAAATACCTTGCAGCCCTCACAGGCGCTGACGCCATAGTGGTATCCCGAAGACTTGTCCTGGCACACGAAGCACGGCTTGTAGGTGCGCGGGGGCGGCGGCGGCGGCGAGGAGGCGGAGCCTGTGAACGGGTCATCGGAGCTGGAGGCGGAGCTATGGCTACCCACGTCTGCAATGATACACAGCGGAAAACTGTAATCAAGGCCGGGAGAACCAAAAAAACGCTTGTGGGAATTTATAAACTACTACTTCCTGTCCGCCCGGCGACGTCTCAACCAAACCTGACCGTGTGTGTGTGTGTGTGTGTCGGGGGGAGGGGCGTAGCCTCTGCCTCCCTCCTCCTCCATCACCTCTGCCACCAAAATGGCAAGAAAGACGTCCCTCAAAGGGGACAAAAAGGTGAAAAATTGCTCATCTGAGTCCCCTCGGACCTGTGACCTCGGCCTGAACCTGCAGTCAGACGCGGGACAACCCCCCCCCCCCCCCAACATGGAGGACAATGCAGCAGCACGCCACCAAGCCAGCTGACAGATAACAGAGATGCGCAGATAAAGATCACAGGGAAGATAAGCTACAAGCTAAGCTAACTGCTATCGTCAACAACGGGAATAGAAACAGGAAGTTGTCACATTAAAACTCCATTTTATTATTAATATTATTACCTTTATCACACGTAGAATGTGACTTTAAACATTTCCTGTTCATGACGGCCACAGTTTGACTTCTGGAACAGACTATTTCTATGACAACTAGTTGAGTGACAAATGGACGTGCAAAGTGCTTAGGACAAGAGCTAGCATCAAAGTTGTGTCTTGTCCTGCAAAGACTGCGACGTAGCAGCATCCCTGGCGCCCGGCCCGTGAACTCACCGTCACCCCGAATTGAACAGACTCAAACTCAGACCGGGTCAGGGACCCAACCACCCCGATGTCATTAATGAGGAGGTTTGAATTCAGGGACATGACTAGAATGTACATATTTCAAGTGGACCTTGAACGCATCGTTTGCCTTTGGTTTCTGCATTTATGATATTAATATTTAATTATTAAAAAACAAAAACATTTATCTCTCTTTTCCCTCGCTATACACCGAACTCAAACACAAACACTGATGAGTGAATGATCTTGAACAGAAAAAAGGCTAACTTGTGTTATTTAACGTATTGAGTGATGATTTTAACTAAATTTGTCATTTTTGAGCATGTCCTAATATATTTGATGCTTTGTGATGACGTTTTGAGACCTGTGGGAAGTTGCCCCCTTATGTTGTAAATATTTAAATAACACTGACATTTGTTTGTGCTACATAGTTTTTATGTTATTAACGTGTTATTATTCATAACCGACTCCTCCTTGTTAAAACCTCCCCAAAATTGTCCCGGTCGTTTGTGCTGCAAAATGATTTTGTCTATTGTAATTGTTATGTTATGGGGCTGGTTATGAATAATAACATGTTAATAACATCCATCCATTCATTTTCTACCGCTATAAACAGACAAAAAAAGTGACATGGTTGGGGGGCTTGTTATGAGTAGTAACACGTTAATAACTCTAAATGTTTAACATAGAAACTATAATAGTTAGGCGAAAAATATGCAGCACAAACGAATGGGACAAGTTTGGGGTGATTCTGACTTATCTTGGGGGGCCGGTTATGAGTAATAAAACATTAATAACATACAAACTCATTAAACATTAAAACTATAATAGACAAAACATTTGCAGCACAAACAATTGGGACAAGTTTTTGGATATTTTGACATGACAAAAAATGTGCAGCACAAATATAGCACAAACAATTAGAGCAAGTTTTCGCATATTTTGACATGATTATCAATAATAACACATAACTATATACGTTAACATAAAAACTATATTAGACAAAAAAAAAAGCAGCACAAACGAATGGGACAAGAATAATAAAACATTAATAACATACAAACTATTACAACATTATTTTATAGGTGTTTACATTGTTTGGGGGGAGGCGCTGTGGCTATGAATAATAACACATTAATAACATAAAACCTATAACAGACCAAAAAAATCCAGCACAAACGTAGCACGTGGAGGGCTGGTTATGAATAATAAAACATTAATATTAACAAAAATTATATAATAGACAAAAAATTGCAGCACGAACGGATGGGACAAGTTTGGGGTGATTTTGACAAGGTGTGTGGGAAGGGGGCGGGGGCGCGGGGGGCTAGTTGTAAATAATTACACGTGAATAGCATAACAACTATAAAACGTTAAAAACTATAATAGTTAACCCCAAAAAATTTGCAGCACAAACAAAATGGGACAAGTTTGGGGAGATTTTGACAAGGCGGTGAGGGGCGGGGGAATAATAAAACGTTGTTACATAAAACTTATAATAGTCCAAAAAATGCTGCTTATGTATAATAACACGTTAATAACATACAAACTATTAAAACGTTGTGACATAAAAACTACAATAAAACCAGCACAAACATTTGGGACAAGTTTGGGGAGGTTTTGACATTGTTTGGGGAAGGGGGGCTGGTTATGAATAATAAAACATTAATAATAAAAAACTATAATAGACAAAAAAAAATTGCAGCACAAGAAAAAAGAATAAAACCTTAATAACATACAAACTATTACAACATTATTTTATAGGTGTTTACATTGTTTGGGGGGGCGGGGGTGTGGCTATGAATAATAACACGTTAATAACAAAAACTATAACAGACAAAAAAAATCCAGCACAAACGTAGCACGTGGAGGGCTGGTTATGAGTAATAAAATAATAATAACAAAAATCATAATAGACCAAAAAATTGCAGCGCAAACGGATGGGACAAGTTTGGGGTGGGGGTGGGGGTGGGGGTGGGGGGGGGGGGGGGGGAAAGAATAATAAAACAATAACATACAAACTATTAAAACATTATTTTATAGGTTTTGACATTGTTTGGGGTTTTTGGGGGGGGGGGGTGGCTATGAATAATAACACGTTAATAACATACAAACTATTAAAACGTGACATAAAAACTATAATGGTAAAAAAAATGCTGGTCATGAATAATAACATACAAACTATTAAAACGTTGTTACATAAAAAAAACTATAATAGTCAAACAAAAAAATGCATCACAAAACAGCACAAACATTTAGAACAAGTTTGGGGAGGTTTTGACATTGTTTAGGGAGGGGGGTCTGGTTATGAATAATAACACGTTAATAACATAAAAACTGTAATAGACATACATACTATTAAAACGTTGTGACTAGGGATGTCCGATATTGACCAAACCCTTAATTACCGATACCGATATCAACCGATACCGATATATACTGTCGTAGAATTAACACATTAATATGCCTAATTTGGACAACCAGGTATGGTGAAGATAAGGTCCTTTTTAAAAAAAATAAAAAAATAAAATAAGATAAATTAATTAAAAACATTTTCTTGAATAAAAAAGAAAGTAAAACAATATAAAAACAGTTACATAGAAACTAGTAATTAATAAAAATGAGTAAAATTAACTGTTAAAGGTTAGTACTATTAGTGGACCAGCAGCACACACAATCATGTGTGCTTACGGACTGTATGCCTTGCAGACTGTATTGATATATATTGATATATAATGTAGGAACCAGAATATTAATAACAGAAAAAAACATCCCTTTTGTGTGAATGAGTGTAAATGGGGGAGGGATGTTTTTGGGTTGGTGCACTAATTGTAAGTGTATCTTGTGTTTTTTATGTTGATTTAATAAAAATAAATAAATAAATAAATAAATAAAATGATACTGATAATAAAAAAACAATACCGATAATCAGGGGCGCCGAAAAGGAGGGGTAAAGGAGACGGATTCTAGGGGCCCATCATGGAGGGGGGCCCAGAGAGGCCCCTAATGATGATGAAATTATAATACAGAAAAAATAATGACACTGTGTTGGGGGCCCTGTAAAGATTATTTTCATGGGGCCCAAAATCCCTAGCGGCGCCCCTGCCGATAATTTCCAATATTACATTTTAAAGCATTTATCGGCCGATAATATCATCTCTAGTTGTGACATAAAAACTATAATAGTCAAACAAAAAAATGCATCACAAACCAGCACAAACATTTGGGACAAGTTTGGGGAGGTTTTGACATTTTTTTTTTGTTTTTTGGGTGTAGGGCGGGTTATGAATAATAACACGTTAATGACATAAAAGCTGTAATAATAATAAAACAAAAACTATAATAGACAAAAAAAATTGCAGCACAAACGTAGCCCGTGGAGGGCTGGTCATGAATAATAAAACATTAATAATAAAAATTATAATAGACAAAAAAAAGTTTGGGGTGATTTTGACAAGGTGTGTGGGTGTGGGGGTGCGGGGGGTATGAATAATTACACGTGAATAGCATAACAACGATAAAATGTTAAAAACTATAATAGTTAGCCAAAAAAAAATTGTTAATAAGATAACGCGTTAAGATAAAAACTAACAGACAAAATAATGGCAGTGTTATTATAATATTTACAATAAGGGTGGGGGGCGGGGGGGTGTCTAACGTCATTCATATGTTTCATATTATTTTCGCTTCCCACCGAGGGCCGACAAAACCCGGGCTGCGGGCAGCAAAAGCCCCCCGGACCGCACTTTGGACCCCTTCAGCAACTTCATTGGGAACACTCAGTTTGGACTATTTGGACGAAGGAAAGGAGCCACAATATTAGGAACAGCCGAGTGCAGTTTAAGAACGTCAACATTGTCGGAGGGTTGCTAACCTGAACCGGTTCGGTACCGTCGCGGCGCTTCTTCCACGCCGAACACCGAACCCTCGCGCCGCCAGTGGCCGAGGAAGAGCTCCGGGAGGTCGGCTGCGCAGCGGCGCTCCTGCTCGTACATGCAGTCCCGGTGGTCCGTCTCTGCGGTACCGAACACTTGGAAGTCCACGTAGTCGAACATGACGGACTGCGGCTCCGCGGAGGGGAAGGAGCTGGTCCTCGCGGCGTCAGCGGGCCATGGAGCGGGAAGACGGGCAGACTGCAAGCTGGTCCCGGTTCGGTCCAACGCTGGCAGCTGGCCGCTGATTGCAGGAGTTGTGTTTGTGCTCGTGAACTCTGCTTGAACCGACCTGCGCGTGACCCCGCCTCGTGACGTCACCGCCTCGCGCAGCCAGGCTCGCAAACTTTGACATTCGAAGAAGAATTTGCCAAGAAATGAAACTTTCGAGTATTTTGGGATGAAAACGGCGCATAATATACGACAGTAAGACACTCTTTTTTACAACCTTGACCAGCCGCGTTTCGCCCATTAGCCGTTATCGAACTTGGAGACCGGAAATGAAGAGTTGGCAAGCTAGCTAGCAGACAAAAACAACAACAACACAACTTCCGGTTCAATAAAGAACTTGTCCTGTTTCTAGAAAGTACTTTTAATAAAGACTAACAAAATGCTGTTAAACTACGATATCTACTAGGAACATTCCATATTCACTGAGTCCCAAATATGTTTTTCTTTTATTCTGAAATAACACACATTTCTTAAAAAGGCCATGAAAACTTCCGACATTCTAAAAAATATACGTAAATACACTATATTTGCATAGTAGTTTTGTTTAGGATTAATGTCTGAAACTGTAGTGAAGATATATTTTATATCCACATTTTTAAAATGTAATTTTTATGTTCATAATGTGACCGACGGTGTAAACTTTAGTATCATGTTGTTGTTGTTGTTGAAATAAACATTACTTCCGGGTTCCTCTCCCATGGACCAATTAAAAACAATTATAACACCGCAGCCACGCCCACTTATCGTTTGCCAAACTATCTAGCAAGCAGACAAAAACAACAACAACAACACAACTTCCGGTTCAATAAAGAACTTGTCCTGTTTCTACAAAGTACTTTTAATAAAGACTAACAACATGCTGTTAAACTTTGATGTCTACTAGCAACATTCCATATTCACTGAGTCACAAATAAATATGTTTTGTTTTATTCTGAAAAAAGACACATTTCTTAAAAAGGCCATGAAAACTTCCGACATTCTAAAATATAAATATACATAAGTGAAGTGAATTATATTTATATAGCGCTTTTCTCTAGTGACTCAAAGCACTTTTACATAGTGAAACCCCCAATATGTAAGTTACATTTAAACCAGAGTGGGTGTCACTGGGAGCAGGTGGCTATAGTGTCTTGCCCAAGGACACAACGGCAGTGACTAGGATGGCGGAAGCAGGGATCAAACCTGGAACCCTCAAGTTGCCGGCACGGCCACTCTACCAACCGAGCTATACTGCCCCAAAAATACTAAGGGTGTGGGAAAAAATCGATTCGAATTCAAATCGCGATTCTCACGGGTTGGGGAGGAGATCTTGCCCCAGGTGGAGGAGTTCAAGTACCTCGGAGTCTTGTTCACGAGTGAGGGAAGAGTGGATCGTGAGATCGACAGGCGGATCGGTGCGGCGTCTTCAGTAATGCGGACGCTGTATCGATCCCTTGTGGTGAAGAAGGAGCTGAGCCGGAAGGCAAAGCTCTCGATTTACCGGTCGATCTACGTTCCCATCCTCACCTATGGTCATGAGCTTTGGGTTATGACCAAAAGGACAAGATCACGGGTACAAGTGGCTGAAATGAGTTTCCTCCGCCGGGTGGCGGGGCTCTCCCTTAGAGATAGGGTGAGAAGCTCTGTCATCCGGGGGGAGCTCAAAGTAAAGCCGCTGCTCCTCCACATCGAGAGGATCCAGATGAGGTGGTTCGGGCATCTGGTCAGGATGCCACCCGAACGCCTCTCAAAGGAAGGTGTTGCGGGCACGTCTGACCGGTTTGGAGGCCACGGGGAAGACCCAGGACACGTTGGGAAGACTATGTCTCCCGGCTGGCCTGGGAACGCCTCGGGATCTCCCGGGAGGAGCTGGACGAAGTGGCTGGGGAGAGGGAAGTCTGGGCTTCCCTGCTTAGGCTGCTGCCCCCGCGACCCGACCTCGGATAAGTGGAAGAAGATGGATGGATGGATGGATGGATTCTCACGTTGTGCGATTCAGTATCGATTCTCATTTTTCAAAAATCGATTTTTATATTTATTTTTAAATTTTTATTTATTTATTTATTTATTTTAATTAATCCATCCAACAAAACAATACACAGCAATACCATAACAATGCAATCTAATTCCAAAACCAAACCCGACCCGGCAACACTCAGAACTGCCATAAACAGAGCAATTGAGAGGAGACACAAACACGACACAGAACAAATCAAAAGTAGTGAAACAAAAATGAATATTATCAACAACAGTATCAATATTAGTTACAATTTCAACATAGCAGTGATTAAAAATCCCTCATTGACATTATCATTAGACATTTATAAAAAAATGTATAAAAAAAATAAAATAAAAATTATCAATAGTGGCTTACACTTGCATCGCATCTCATAAGCTTGACAACACACTGTGTCCAATATTTTCACAAAGATAAAATAAGTCATATTTTTGGTTCATTTAATAGTTGAAACAAATTTACATTATTGCAATCAGTTGATAAAACATTGTCCTTTACAATTATAAAAGCTTTTTACAAAAATCTACTACTCTGCTTGCATGTCAGCAGACTGGGGTAGATCCTGCTGAAATCCTATGTATTGAATGAATAGAGAATCCTTTTGAATCGGGAAAAATATCGTTTTTGAATCGAGAATCGCATTGAATCGGAAAAAAAAATCGATTTATAATCGAATCGTGACGCCAAGAATTGATATTGAATCGAATCATGGGACACCCAAATATTCGCAGCCCTTATAAATACACTATATTTGTATAGTAGTTTTGTTTAGGATTAATGTCTGAAACTATAGTGAAGATATATTTTATATCCACATTTTTAAAATGTCATTTTTATGTTCATAATGTGACCGACGGTTGGAGTTTGTGTATGTAAACTTTAATATCATGTTGTTGTTGTTGAAATAAACATTACTTCCGGGTTCGAAAAGGGCCTCTCCCATCGACCAATTAAAAACAATTATCACACGGCAGCCACGCCCACTTATCGTTTGCCAAACTATCTAGCGAGCAGACAAAAACAACAACAACACAACTTCTGGTTCAATAAAGAACTTGTCCTGTTTCTAGAAAGTACTTTTAATAAAGACTAACAAAATGCTGTTAAACTTTGATGTCTACTAGCAACATTCCATATTCAATGAGTCACAAATATGTTTTTTTTTTTATTCTGAAAAAAGACACATTTCTTAAAAAGGCCATGAAAACTTCCGACATTCTAAAATATAAATATATATAAATACACTACACAAACAATAGTCTTTTGTTTTGTTCTTACATCTCACATGTTATTTTTTTCTCTTTCCTTTTATTTGTATAAAAAAAGTTTTGTTTAGGATTATTGTCTGAAACTATAATGAAGATATATATTTTATATCCACATTTTTAAAATGTCATTTTTATGTTCATAATGTGACCGACGGTGTGTTTTTGTTTTTGTATGTAAACTTCAGTATCATGATGTTGTTGTTGTTGAAATAAAGTTTTTTTTAGGGAAAAAACAACAACAACATTACTTCCGGGTTCAAGAAGGGCCTATTCCATCGACCAATTAAAAACAATTATCAGACGGCAGCCACGCCCACTTATCTTTGTCAAACTATCTAGCAGCACACAAAAACTAAACAAATTAATATAAAAGCACTAAAAACTATTTTAAAATCAAAATAATTTGGCACTTTATTTAGAAGTTCAACATAAAATATACTTTAATATGGTGACCAGGTTATGAGGCTTTATTTTACAAAACCCAAAACCAGTGAAGTTGGCACGTTGTGTAAATAGTAAATAAAAAGAGAATACAATGATTTGCAAATCATTTCCAACTTATATTCAATTGAATAGACTGCAAAGACAAGATATTTAATGTTCAAACTGAGAAAGAACATTTTTTTTGCAAATAGTCATTAACTTAGAATTTAATGGCAGCAACACATTGCAAAAAAGTTGGCACCGGGGCATGTTCACCACTGTGTTACATGGCCTTTCCTTTTAACAACACTCAGTAAACGTTTGGGAACTGAGGAGACACATTTTATTAAGCTTCTCGGGTGGAATTCTTTCCCATTCTTGCTTGATGTACAGCTTAAGTTGTTCAACAGTCCGGGGGTCTCCGTTGTGGTATTTTAGGCTTCATAATGTGCCACACATTTTCAATGGGAGACAGGTCTGGACTACAGGCAGGCCAGTCTAGTACTCGCACTCTTTTACTATGAAGCCACGTTGATGTAACACGTGGCTTGGCATTGTCTTGCTGAAATAAACAGGGGCGTCCGTGGTAACGTTGCTTGGATGGCAACATATGTTGCTCCAAAACCTGTATGTACCTTTCAGCATTAATGGCGCCTTCACACATGTGTAAGTTACCCATGTCTTGGGCACTAATACACCCCCGTACCATCACAGATGCTGGCTTTTCAACTTTGTGCCTATAACAATCCGGATGGTTCTTTTCCTCTTTGGTCCGGAGGACACGACGTCCACAGTTTCCAAAAACAATTTGAAATGTGGACTCGTCAGACCACAGAACACTTTTCCACTTTGTATCAGTCCATATTAGATGAGCTCAGGCCTAGCGAAGCCGACGGCGTTTCTGGGTGTTGTTGATAAATGGCTTTCACTTTGCATAGTAGAGTTTTACAGATGTAGCGACAAACTATAGTTACTGACAGTGGTTTTCTGAATTGTTCCTGAGCCCATGTGGTGATATCCTTTACACACTGATGTTGCTTTTGATGCAGTACCGCCTGAGGGTCTTGATTTACGGTCTTGCTGCTTACGTGCAGTGGTTTCTCCAGATTCTCTGAACCTTTTGATGATATTACGGACCGTAGATGGTGAAATCCCTAAATTCCTTGCAAAAGCTCGTTGAGAAATGTTCTTCTTAAACTGTTAGACAATTTGCTCACGCATTTGTTGACAAAGTGATGACCCTCACCCCATCCTTGTTTGTGAATGACTGAGCAGTTCATGGAAGCTGCTTTTATACCCAATCATGGCACCCACCTGTTCCCAATTAGCCTGTTCACCCGTGGGATGTTTGACGAGCATTCCTCAACTTTCTCAGTCTTTTTTGCCACTTGTGCCAGCTTTTTTGAAACATGTTGCAGGCATCAAATTCCAAATGAGCTAATTTTTGCAAAAAATAACAAAGTTTACCAGTTCGAACGTTAAATATCTTGTCTTTGCAGTCTATTCAATTGAATATAAGTTGAAAGGGATTTGCAAATCATTGTATTCTGTTTTTATTTACCATTTACACAACGTGCCAACTTCACTGGTTTTGGGGCTTGTACATAAACATCTAAAGATTACAACTTTTTACATACTTTCTTTACTTCTCATCGGTAACTGTAAAGATGCTTTTATTTTGACATATTGACATGTTTTGTTGTTGTAGACGACCACAATGTATCTCCGAGGGTATCTTCCAGTTGGTACTACTAAAAGTAAAATGTTCAAAGGACCAATTGTGTTAAAATAGGCTGACCATATTCTGAAATCCCAAAAAAAGGACACATATATGCGTGCCAAGGCCGGGACGAGGTGAAAATTTGCCAATGATACTCGAACTTGCTTTATAAATAATATATTTATTTAAATAAAGCATTTTTTTCTCCTCTGTTGACAGCAGTGTTGGCGTTAGGAATTTTCAAGATGGGGTCCCACAGTAAATTTTTGGGGTTCCACTTTTTTGTAAGCGTTTTGAAAAAAAAAAGATAAACGTATGCATTATCCTGTTATATCTCACATTCTATATGGTGTTTTGGAAAAAGGTTGTCATGAACGTTACTTAATTCATAAAAAAAAAAAAAAAAAAAAAAAAAATTGTATACATATGTAAATGTATTCAGTTATAAACATTCATTCACTTTCTTCTTTCCTTCATGGATCTAAACTTTACCGCTGCTGGTAGTTTTTTCTATGTTTTTATTTAATAAGTTGTAGGTGTATTTATTTCAGTATAAAAGTGTAAAAAGTGTTTTGCTCCTGTCATGAAATGATGATAATGGTGTGCCAGGGCATACATACATTTTATATTTAACGCTTAACTCTCTGGAGTCTACATCAACTTCAGATCTATTCCTCATTTCAAAATGTTTTAGTTTTTTTTAGGTTGTTTTTTTGTTTGTTTGTTTTCCGCCCTTTTTTGTCAAACAAAATTTTTAATTGCAAACACACAAAATATGCAAAATCTTCCACTAAAAATATTTTTCAAAGTGGAATATTTGATGTGACGTAATCGGAACCTTGGATGGGTCAATAATTCATAATAAGATTGATTTTGATTCAATATTATGTTTTGAGCAATGACAGTTTGAAAGAAAAAAAAAAACAGCTTTGTTTTATTAGTCAACATTGCAACTTTTTCTAAATTACATTTTACCTTTAAGCTTTTTTATTTCACTTTTGTTATCCATCCATCCATCCATTTTTTACCGCTTATTCCCTTTGTGGTCGCGGGGGGGCGCTGGAGCCTATCTCAGCTACAATCGGGCGGAAGGCGGGGTACACCCTGGACAAGTCGCCATCTCCACTTTTGTTATGTTTTTGTGTATTTTAATAGTATTTTTAGAATGTGCCGTGGGCCTTTAAAACATTAGCTGTGGGCCGCAAATGGCCTCCGGGGCACACTTTTGACACCCCTGCTATAGATAATAAAAAATTAAATCTGATAAATCTATCGATAAAAAGCAGAGCCTGGCGACGCATGCGCGTTTATCATAACTCTCTCTCTCTCTCTCTCTCTCTCTCTCTCTCTCTGCCCCTCCCTCACGAATGCTGCTGCGTGTGCACACCTTCACAATTTGTTTTGTTTTTAACCCCTTCTTAACCCTGAATGTACAAACCCCGTTTCCATATGAGTTGGGAAATTGTGTTAGATGTAAATATAAACGGAATACAATGATTTGCAAATCCTTTTCAACCCATATTCAGTTGAATATGCTACAAAGACAACATATTTGATGTTCAAACTCATAAACTTTACTTTTTTTTTGCAAATAATAATTAACTTATAATTTCATGGCTGCAACACGTGCCAAGGTTGTTGGGAAAGGGCATGTTCACCACTGTGTTACATGGCCTTTCCTTTTAACAACACTCAGTAAACGTTTGGGAACTGAGGAGACACATTTTTTAAGCTTTTCAGGTGGAATTCCTTCCCATTCTTGCTTGATGTACAGCTTAAGTTGTTCAACAGTCCGGGGGTCTACGTTGTGGTATTTTAGGCTTCATAATGCGCCACACATTTTCAATGGGAGACAGGTCTGGACTACAGGCAGGCCAGTCTAGTACCCTCACTCTTTTACTATGAAGCCACGTTGATGTAACACGTGCCTTGGCATTGTCTTGCTGAAATAAGCAGGGGCGTCCGTGGTAGCGTTGCTTGGATGGCAACATATGTTGCTCCAAAACCTGTATGTACCTTTCAGCATTAATGGCGCCTTCACAGATGTGTAAGTTACCCATGTCTTGGGCACTAATACACCCCCATACCATCACAGATGCTGGCTTTTCAACTTTGCGCCTATAACAATCCGGATGGTTCTTTTCCTCTTTGGTCCGGAGGACACAACGTCCACAGTTTCCAAAAACTATTTGAAATGTGGACTCGTCAGACCACAGACTTTTTCACTTTGTATCAGTCCATCTTAGATGAGCTCAGGCACAGCGAAGCCGACGGCGGTTCTGGGTGTTGTTGATAAACGGTTTTCGCCTTGCATAGGAGAGTTTTAACTTGCACTTACAGATGTAGCGACCGACTGTAGTTACTGACAGTGGGTTTCTGAAGTGTTCCTGAGCCCATGTTGTGATATCCTTTCCACACTGATGTCGCTTGTTGGTGCAGTACAGCCTGAGGGATCGAAGGTCACGGGCTTAGCTGCTTACGTGCAGTGATTTCTCCAGATTCTCTGAACCCTTTGATGATATTACGGACCGTAGATGGTGAAATCCCTAAATTCCTTGCAATAGCTCGTTGAGAAAGGTTTTTTCTTAAACTGTTCAACAATTTGCACACGCATTTGTCGACAAAGTGGTGACCCTCGCCCCATCCTTGTTTGTGAATGACTGAGCATTTCATGGAATCTACTTTTATACCCAATCATGGCACCCACCTGTTCCCAATTTGCCTGTTCACCTGTGGGATGTTCCAAATAAGTGTTTGATGAGCATTCCTCAACTTTATCAGTATTTATTGCCACCTTTTCCAACTTTTTTGTGACGTGTTGCTGGCATCAAATTCTAAAGTTAATGATTATTTGCAACAAATATGTTGTCTTTGTAGCATATTCAACTGAATATGGGTTGAAAAGGATTTGCAAATCATCGTATTCCGTTTATATTTACATCTAACACAATTTCCCAACTCATATGGAAACGGGGTTTGTACATTGAAAATACACGCAACCCTAACTCAAAATGCCGGACATTTGAGGCATTTAAGAAACTCCGCCCGGACAGCCTCGCAAAAGAGGACATATGGTCAGTCTAGGTTAAAATGTTGCATTTTTGAACACCTTGCTTGCTTTACTGTAAACATCATAGAGTGGGTGTGTATAAAAAGTGTTTCTTACAGTTTATCTAATGTTTACTATGTTTCCTTGACTTCAATAAATAGAGCACGTTCAAACGGAGGCGATGCGGTTAAGTCTTGACGGAAAGCCCGTGGCCTTTCATAGAAAATCGATATTTTCCAGGCGTCGTTTGTCTTCATCCGCGACCGCTCGACTTCCTCATGCCTGACTGTAAGTGAGAGATATTTGCACTTATGACGACCGTAATGAAATCTGCCGCCAGACCGAGCGGCGCACCTTGGAGACGTGGGCGTGGTGGCCGACCGGCGGCAGGTTTGAGCAGCGTCGGGTTACAGGAAGAAGAAAGTGCACCAGATCCTCCTCGCTTTAAGGAGGCTAATTACTCCCGCTATCTCCCACGCCGTTAAGAGAGGTCGGGGGTATGGAGGAGGAGGAGGAGGGGAGGGGGTCATCCAGAGGACAACCATGTGAAACATTCAAACATTCCTCCGCCGCCATCGGGCCTCACTTCCATTCCGGAACATTCCACCCTCATGCGCTTTCTCCCCATCTTCACACACTTGGATGAAGAAGCGTTGTTGTATTAGAAGCAGCTCTGAGGATGATGCCTAGATCTTGTGTGGCATCTTTGTGCACCTAACGTTTCGATCCGATTCTGATTACTGTTGGTGACGATTCGATTCAGAATCGATTCTCGATTCGACACGATTCAAATGGACTAAATTATTTGTTATAATAGTGGGTTTTTTTTTAAACAGGTTAGAAAAGTGTGTCAGCTTCGTGTTTTTAAAAAGGTATTATATATATTTTTAATTTATATAATTATTAAAATATTTTATACAAATATTCCTAATTAAAAAATGTTTAAGTTAATTTAATTTATACAATTATATAAAAAAAACAAATGCTCTATTTTATACAAATATTTTTTATTAAATATTCTTTCTATTTATTTTAATTTATATAATTATTTAAAAAAAAGCAAATGCTCTATTTTATACAAACATTTTTTATTAAATATTTTTTGTATTTAATTTAATTTATACAATTATTTAAAAAAAAGCTCTATTTTATACAAATATTTTTCATTAAATATTTTTTGTATTTAATTTAATTTATATAATTATTTAAAAAAAACAAATGTTCTATTTTATACTAATATTTTTTATAAAATTTTTTTTTAGTTAATTTAATTTATACAATTATTAAAAAAAACAAATGTTCTATTTTATACTAATATTTTTTATTAAATATTTTGTTTAGTTAATTTAATTTATATAATTATTTTAAAAAAAAAAGCTCAATTTTATACAAATATTTTTTATTAAATCATTTTTCTGTTTAATTTAATTTATATAATTATTTTAAAAAAGCAAATGCACTATTTTTTATTAAAGATTTTTTGTATTTAATTTAATTTATCTGCGATGAGGTGGCGACTTGTCCAGGGTGTACCCCGCCTTCTGCCCGATTGTAGCTCCAGCACCCCCCGCGACCCCAAAGGGAATATCCATCCATCCATCCATCTTCTTCCGCTTATCCGAGGTCGGGTCGCGGGGGCAGCAGCTTAAGCAGGGAAGCCCAGACTTCCCTCTCCCCAGCCACTTCGTCCAGCTCTTCCCGGGGGATCCCGAGGCGTTCCCAGGCCAGCCGGGAGACATAGTCTTCCCAACGTGTCCTGGGTCTTCCCCGTGGCCTCCTACCGGTCGGACGTGCCCTAAACACCTCCCGAGGGAGGCGATCGGGTGGCATCCTGACCAGATGCCCGAACCACCTCATCTGGCTCCTCTCGATGTGGAGGAGCAGCGGCTTTACTTTGAGCTCCCCGCGGATGACAGTGCTTCTCATCCTATCTCTAAGGGAGAGCCCTGCCACCCGGCGGAGGAAACTCATTTCGGCCGCTTGTACACATGATCTTGTCCTTTCGGTCATAACCCAAAGCTCATGACCATAGGTGAGGATGGTAGATCGACCGGTAAATTGAGAGCTTTGCCTTCCGGCTCAGCTCCTTCTTCACCACAACGGATCGATACAGCGTCCGCATTATTGAAGATGCCGCACCGATCCGCCTGTCGATCTCACGATCCACTCTTCCCTCACTCGTGAACAAGACTCCGAGGTACTTGAACTCCTCCACTTGGGGCAGGGTCTCCTCCCCAACCCGGAGATGGCACTCCACCCTTTTCCGGGCGAGAACCATGGACTCGGACTTGGAGGTGCTGATTCTCATCCCAGTCGCTTCACACTCGGCTGCGAACCGATCCAGCGATAGCTGAAGATCCTGGCCAGATGAAGGCATCAGGACCACATCATCTGCAAAAAGCAGAGACCTAATCCTGCAGCCACCAAACCGGACCCCCTCAACGCCTTGACTGCGCCTAGAAATTCTGTCCATAAAAGTTATGAACAGAATCGGTGACAAAGGGCAGCCTTGGCGGAGTCCAACCCTCACTGGAAACGTGTCCGACTTACTGCCGGCAATGCGGACCAAGCTCTGACACTGATCATACAGGGACCGGACCGCCAAAATCAGACAGTCCGATACCCCATACTCTCTGAGCACTCCCCACAGGACTTCCCGAGGGACACGGTCGAATGCCTTCTCCAAGTCCACAAAGCACATGTAGACTGGTTGGACAAACTCCCATGCACCCTCAAGGACCCTGCCGAGAGTATAGAGCTGGTCCACAGTTCCACGACCAGGACGAAAACCACACTGTTCCTCCTGAATCCGAGGTTCGACTATCCGGCGTAGCCTCCTCTCCAGTACACCTAAATAGACTTTACCGGAAAGGCTGAGGAGTGTGATCCCACGATAGTTAGAACACACCCTCCGGTTCCCCTTCTTAAAGAGAGGAACCACCACCCCGGTCTGCCAATCCAGAGGTATCGCCCCCGATGTCCACGCGATGCTGCAGAGTCTTGTCAACCAAGACAGCCCCACAGCATCCAGAGCCTTAAGGAACTCCGGGCGGATCTCATCCACCCCCGGGGCCTTGCCACCGAGGAGCTTTTTAACTACCTCAGCAACCTCAGCCCCAGAAATAGAAGAGCCCACCACAGATTCCCCAGGCACTGCTTCCTCATAGGAAGACGTGTTGGTGGGATTGAGGAGGTCCTCGAAGTATTCTCTCCACCGATCCACAACATCCGCAGTCGAGGTCAGCAGAACACCATCCTCACCATACACGGTGTTGATAGTGCACTGCTTCCCCTTCCTGAGGCGGGGGATGGTGGTCCAGAATCGCTTCGAAGCCGTCCGGAAGTCGTTTTCCATGGCTTCCCCAAACTCCTCCCATGTCCGAGTTTTTGCCTCCGCAACCGCTGAAGCCGTACACCGCTTGGCCTGTCGGTACCTGTCCGCTGCCTCAGGAGTCCTATGAGCCAAAAGAACCCGATAGGACTCCTTCTTCAGCTTGACGGCATCCCTCACCGCCGGTGTCCACCAACGGGTTCTAGGATTACCGCCACGACAGGCACCAACTACCTTACGGCCACAGCTCCAATCAGCCGCCTCGACAATAGAGGCGCGGAACATGGTCCACTCGGACTCAATGTCCAGCACCTCCCTCGTGACATGTTCAAAGTTCTTCCGGAGGTGGGAATTGAAACTCTCTCTGACAGGAGACTCTGCCAGACGTTCCCAGCAAACCCTCACAATGCGTTTGGGCCTGCCAGGTCTGTCCGGCATCCTCCCCCACCATCGCAGCCAACTCACCACCAGGTGGTGATCGGTAGAAAGCTCCGCCCCTCTCTTCACCCGAGTGTCCAAAACATGAGGCCGCAAATCCGATGACACAACTACAAAGTCGATCATGGAACTGCGGCCTAGGGTGTCCTGGTGCCAAGTGCACATATGGACACCCTTATGTTTGAACATGGTGTTCATTATGGACAATCTGTGACGGGCACAAAAGTCCAATAACAAAACACCACTCGGGTTCAGATCCGGGCGGCCATTCTTCCCAATCACGCCTCTCCAGGTTTCACTGTCGCTGCCATCATGAGCATTGAAGTCCCCCAGTAGAACGAGGGAATCACCCGGGGGAGCACTCTCAAGTACTCCCTCGAGCGAATCCAAAAAGGGTGGGTACTCTGAGCTGCCGTTTGGCGCGTAAGCGCAAACCACAGTCAGGACCCGTCCCCCCACCCGAAGGCGGAGGGAAGCTACCCTCTCGTCCACCGGGTTGAACTCCAACGTGCAGGCTCTGAGCCGGGGTGCAACAAGAATTGCCACCCCAGCCCGTCGCCTCTCATTGCCGGCAACGCCAGAGTGGAAGAGAGTCCAGCCCCTCTCGAGAGAACTGGTTCCAGAGCCCTTGCTGTGCGTCGAAGTGAGTCCGACTATATCTAGCCGGAACTTCTCGACCTCGCGCACTAGCTCAGGCTCCTTCCCCCCCAGCGAGGTGACGTTCCACGTCCCAAGAGGTAGCTTCTGTAGCCAAGGATCGGACCGCCAAGTGCCCTGCCTTCGGCTTCCGCCCAGCTCACACTGCACCCGACCTCTATGGCCCCTGCTATGGGTGGTGAGCCCATTGGAGGGAGGACCCACGTTGCCTCTTCGGGCTGTGCCCGGCCGGGCCCCATGGGGACAGGCCCGGCCACCAGGCGCTCGCCATCGTGCCCCGCCTCCGGGCCTGGCTCCGGAGGGGGGCCCCGATGACCCGCGTCCGGGCGAGGGAAATCTGGGTCCTTTATTTTTATTCTTCATGGAGGTCTTCGAGCTGCTCTTTGTCTGATCCCTCACCTAGGACCAGTTTGTCTTGGGAGACCCTACCAGGGGGCATAAAGCCCCCGGACAACATAGCTCCTAGGATCATTGGGACACGCAAACTCCTCTACCACGGTAAGGTGGCAGCTCAGAGAGGAGAAAATGGATGGATGAATTTAATTTATATAATTATTTTTTTTAAATGCTCTATTTTATACAAACATTTTTTATTAAATATTTTTTGTATTTAATTTAATTGATATAATTATTCAAAAAAAGCAAATGTTCTATTTTATACTAATATTTGTTATTAAATATTTTTTGTATTTTATTTTATTTTTTTATGAATCTTTAACGTCATTGCAGCTTATGTTGTGATGTTTGTGATGCGTTCACTGACCTAATGAAAAACCGTAAAATATTTCAGAGTGCATTGGCTCCATGTATGAGGTGCACAACCACGTGCTTCCACTCTGTATTCATGAGGTGTTCTGTAAATAAAAAGTGGAATTAAAAAACGTACAGTTGAAATGTGACGGGAAACAGTTGCTATGTTGACTCTAATAACTCAAAGTTTTTCTTCTTTAAAGCTGGCATTGCTCAAAAAATAATAATGAATCAAAATGACTGCCGTTATGAATTATTGACCTATTCAATGCTTCAATTACTTCACATCAAATATTACATTATTCATATTTTGGAGGGAAAATATTGCATATTTTGGTTTTTGACAATAACTATTAAAAAATATATCAAAAGTAAAAATGTAAAAATGTATTTAAAATAAATAAATAAATAAAGATGATAAAAACATATAATCGGAGGATAGATCTGAAGTTGATCTTAATACCTAATTGTTGAAAGTAAAAAAAAAAAAAAGAGCTCCCAAGATTTTTGGATACCCAAGATTTTTAGTGAGATTGTTTTTAAACTGTCATTGCTCAAAAAATAATTATTAGTTATTGACCTATTTAAAGCTCCAATTACTCCTATCACATCAAATATTCCACTTTAAAATATTAATTGGGGAAAATATTTCATATTTTGTGTGTTTTCCAAATAAAACAGATATAATTGGCATTAAAGAAAAAAAATTATTACATAAAATGTTTATTAAATAATTAAGAAATATTAAAAATTAAAACAATAAAATGTATAATCGGCAGATGGATCTGAAGTTGATCTTGAGACTTCATACCTCATACATAAAAATATGTATGAGTTGTGAAATGGGCCCTTTTGGATCTTCTTTTTTTAACTGTCATTGCTCAACAAATAATTATGAGTTATTGACCTATATAAGGCTGTACTTAATGTCAAATATTCCACTTTGAAATATTTTTGGGGATAATATTGCATATTTTGTGTTTTTCCCATTAAAAACAGGGTTTTCTTTGATAAAAAAAAAGAACATAAAACATTTGTTTTTACTTTATCGCGACAGATAGATTTGAAGTTGATCTAGAGATTATGCATTCAATAATTACAAAAATCAATAATGACATTTAAAAAAAAGAAAAAAGGAATTAAACCCTTCCGGGTCCCTGGGATTAAACTTTAGGAGAGCCCTAAAGTTTAGAAAAAAAAAAAAATATATATATATATATATATATATATATTACTATTAGAGATGTCCGATAATATTGGGCTGCCGATATTATCGACCAATAAATGCTGCAAAATTTAATATCGGAAATTATCGGTATCAAAAAGTAAAAATTATGACTTTTTAAAACGGCAATAAACCTTAAAGGCACTGCCTTTGCGTGCCAGTCTAATCACATAATATCTATGGCTTTTCACACACATAAGTGAATGCAAACATACTTGGTCAACAGCCATACAGGTCACACTGAGGGTGGCCGTATAAACAACTTTAACACTCTTACAAATATGCGCTAACTGTGAACCCACACCAAACAAGAATGACAAACACATTTCGGGAGAACATCCGCACCGTAACACAACATAAACACAACAGAACAAATACCCAGAACCCCTTGCAACACTAACTCTTCCGGGACGCTACAATATACACCCCCCCCCCCCCCCCACCTCAACCTCCTCATGCTCTCTCAGGGAGAGCATGTCCCAAATTTCAAGCTGCTGTTTTGAGGCATGTTAAAAAAAATAATGCACTTTGTGACTTCAATAATAAATATGGCAGTGCCATGTTGGCATTTTTTTTCCATAACTTGAGTTGATTTATTTTGGAAAACCTTGTTACATTGTTTAATTCATCCAGCGGGGCATCACAACAAAATTAGGCATAATAATGTGTTAATTCCACGACTGTATATATCGGTATCGGTTGATATCGGAATACGTAATTAAGAGTTGGACAATATATCGGATATCGGCAAAAAAGCCATTATCGGACATCTCTCGTTACTATACATTGCATTGTTTTTCAAACTCAAAATGGCCCCTGCACGCTTTAATTTTTCAGTTTGCGGCCCTCAGTGGGAAAAGTTTGGACACCCCTGCTTAGAATATACATAGCGTCAAAAGTAACACAAAAATAGCCTGGATGTCTTTTAAAAGCCTGATCCATTAACATTTAAAAATGCATAAATGTAATATACAGAAATAGTATGAGGTGGATTACGATTACAAAACCAAATATGAGAACGAATATTGTCTATATGCAATAATAGTAAAGGGACAAGCGGTAGGAAATGGATGGATGAATATGGCTAAATTGGCCCTAGTGTGTGAATGTGAGCGGGAATGTTGTCTGTCTATGTCAGGGGTCGGCAGAGGTGTGGACTCGAGTCACATGACTTGGACTCGAGTCAGACTCGAGTCATGAATTTGATGACTTTAGACTCGACTTGACAAAATGTAAAAAGACTTGCAACTCGACTTAGACTTTAACATCAATGACTTTTGACTTCACTTGGACTTGAGCCTTTTGAATTGACATGACTTGACATGACTTGCTACTTTCCCCAAAACCCAAAGATGAAAAAGTTATTCGGGAGCGCTCCGTATTTTTCATTGTGTACTTGTCTATCAGCGTTGCGTGTGTCAGCTGGTGTGGTCTCAGTACAACAGCCAATCAAATTAGATCTACTTTGTTTTCATCACACAGCATTCATCCAATCAAATTGCAGGACAACCAACGAAGAAGACATGTCCAAACCACACGCCAGTGAACAAAAAATGATACCTAAAATAATTTTGTTTGGGTATAAAAATTACGAGGTGGTCAACACAAAACGGTTTGCAGTATGCAACACATGCGGTTCGAAAATTACTGATGGAGAGGCAACAACTTCCAACTTCGTCCGGCATTTGAAGTTGCACAAAGAACGGTAAGTTTTGAATGTAAGATAACGTTTATTGGCTAAGTAACGTGACTTTTATTTGCTGTGTAGTTAAATCAGTGAGGCTGTAAACTCACTGCTAACGTTATAACGTTATTGCAAACACGGGAATCTGTTGCAGTTCACTACCTTATTCATACTTTTTGTTCAGTGATTTTTTTCAAGCAGGGTTACGTTAGTCAATATATCACACGTAACGTTAGACGGCGGTCAGCAGCACCGCGTATTTTAGCCACCTAAAAAAAGACAAAAATAGTAAAATAAAGGTCAGTTAAAATGTATACTATATTATGAATGTGTACCGTTTTAGCTAGCTTTCTGACATACTGTTGGTTGTTTACCTCAGTGGTCCCCAACCACCGGGCCACGGCCCGGTACTGGTCCGTGGATCGATTGGTATCGGGCCGCACAAGAAATAATTTTTTTTTTTTCTTTTTTTAATTAAATCAACATAAAAAACACAAGATACACTTACAAGTAGTGCACCAACCCAAAACAACTCTCTCCCCCCTTTTGTTCTGGGCATTGAACATGAAGACTCTTCCTTCACTGTTCCGAGTGGCCATGAGAGTCTTGGCAGTGCCTGCCTCCAGTGCTCCAGTGGAGCGAGTTTTCAGCCATGGTGGCATCATACTACGCCCCCATCGTGCACAAATGACTGACAGACTCTTGGCTAATTTGGTCTTTTGCAAATGCAATGCAGCATAGGGCCCTGACATATAAAAAGTACAACTTTTTTGTTATGTTCACGTATATGTCATGTTTTTTCAATGTTAACACTTTTGTACAAATAAGTACATTTGCACTTTATTTTTCAATGTGTTTGTTCTGTAAAGGAATGAGTTAATGTTTAAAATGACTGGTTAATAGTGCTATTATAAAGTGCAATGTCAGCACAATTTTCTTTCCTGCAATTTAAAATGCACTTGTTTTAATAAATAAATACAGCGTTTGAAAAGCATACACAATCTGTGTTAATATATTAGTCTGTGGTTAAAAGGACTTGAAAGGACTCGAAACTCAAAATGCAGGACTTAGGACTTGACTTGAGACTTTCCAGTCTTGACTTTGGACTTGACTCGGGGCTTGCCTGTCTTGACTCGGGACTTGACTCGGACTTGAGGGCAAAGACTTGAGACTTACTTGTGACTTGCAAGACAATGACTTGGTCCCACCTCTGGGGGTCGGCAACCCAAAATGTTGAAAGAGCCATATTGGACCAAAAATACAAAAACAAATCTGTCTGGAGCAGCAAAAAATTTAAAGACATACTACATACAGATAGTGTGTCATGGAATTAAGAGGACTTACAGGAAACGAAATGACCTCAAATATAGCTACAAATGAGGCATAATGATGCAATATGAACATATAGCTAGCCTAAATAGCCTGTTAGCATCGATTAGCTTGCAGTCATGCAGTGACCAAATATGTCTGATTAGCACTCCACACAAGTCAATAACATCAACAAAACTCACCTTTCATGCACAACCTTAAAAGTTTGGTGGACAAAATGAGACAGAAAAAGAAGTGGCATAAAACACGTCCTAGAAAGTCGGAGAAAGTTATACGTGTAAACAAACTACAGTGAGTTCAAGGACCGCCAAAATTAGTAGGACAAAACGGCGCTCGCCAAATACTCGAATCAGTGAAGCATGTTTAATATAAACAGTGTGCTTTGTAACAATTGGGGAGATTTATGTCATGTTTGTCCTCCTACAGAAACCATATTAAAACAAAAATAGATTTTTTTCCCCTCATCGTTTTCCATTTTTCATAAATTTTTTGAAAAAGCTCCAGAGAGCCACTAGGGCGGCGCTAAAGAGCCGCATGCGGCTCTAGAGCCGCGGGTTGCCGACCCCTGATATATGTGTTGGCCCTGTGATGAGGGGGCGACTTGTCCAGGGTGTAACCCGCCTTCTGCCCGAATGCAGCAGCTCCAGCACCCCCAAAAAGGGACAAGCAGTAGGAAATGGATGGATATGGTTATTTAAGTACTTTGCTCCTTCTCAGGCTTGTCCTCACGTGATCACCTTCATGCCTAACAGCGCCATCTTGTGGACAAAAGCTCCCTCATCCGGTATATCAATAAAAACCCAAACCAACGTTCTTCACCCATATTTATTCATTTATACTATACATATTTGTCTATGTTCAAGAGATATTTATATATAGTTATTTACATGTGACAGTGTTGCCAAGTACAACATCATGGATGACAAGATTCATGTTCAGTGCCAGGCAGAAAGCACGTTTGATTACAAAAAAAAACAAAAAAAACAAAATCTTACAAAGTGGAAAGTTAGAAAAACACAAAGTATAACCATGATTAAGTTTGGCCTGCGTGCGACCTCGCCCCGTCACAGGTGGTGGATTCAGGGTGAACTTGTGCGAATGTAGTGTTCCAGAAATCGTCAGGCGGAGCGCGGGCGAGGTGGCGCACACACGCACGTACATGAAAGTAAAGAGCACAAGACTACTACACACATGGAGAGGAGGAAGATGGTGCGTGGTGAGGCGAGAGGAGAACTTTAGCCATGCATTAGCAGCACATTCGTCACGTTAGCCTCCTCGCGAGCACGCCTCTCGAAGAGCAAATAAACATGCAAGTCTTGTGTCTCACATTCACTCGCATTTTACATTACATGGCTTCTGGAGGAAACGAGAAGAAACAAAAGGAAACGTTCAATCCTTGCATAAAGCAAAGTTGCGCTTCTTCTTTCTGCAGAAAGTGGAAAAGTGCCTCCATGTTTGCAACAACGTAAGCTTGTCCTCGCTATAAATACAGTACTGGTCTTCTCTCTGAACCCCGCATGGTCCACTTGACACAAAACAGAATACAAAACAAGTTGCAATACATTCGGCAAAATAAACACATAACAGGGTTGGTCAGATGCAGAGAGGGGGAGGGGTCGGGCCCACAAAGTCATCAGGGGTGCACCTTGAAGGAGAGAAGCTCCTCAGAGTGCATGTTGTTGAGGGAGCGCAGCTCGGGGAGTTTGAGAAGCAGCTTGGTGAAGGTGGTGGCCGCCTCCTCGCCGTGGTTCTGCATCACCAAGTTCCGCAGGGCCCGGATCAGTTTGTCCTGCAGGGCCTCCACGGCGTTCAGGTCCTGGATGCCCGAGCGGTCTGAGAAAGAGGAACGGAGGTGAGCTGCTCGTCTCGCTTCTAGAAGGTCGTCTATTTGTTCCTTTCATGCCCGGCGTTCTTACCGGCGGAAACGAGCACCACGGCGGTGAAGAGGCTCATCTCCTCCTGGTCGAGCCGCAGCGCCATCAGCTTCTCGCTGAACTCGCACATGGAGGTGAGAAGCTCGCCGGCGCCGAGCGACCTGAGCGTGTCCAGACTGTAGTGCCTGCCGCTCAGGAAGGTCACCGTGCGCTCGGACATGTTGAAGAGCGAGGCGAACCTGACCATCAGCACCTGGGGGGACCAATCAGAGGTGAGTGAGCTGATGATGTCATTGGTTACGGGACAGCGGCGGCGTCCTACCTCAAAGGTTCCCGCCTTCAGAAGGCCCACTTGGTCGTGCTCGGGGAGATCACGGAAGCCCGGAATCCTCTTGGCGAACTCCACCACCTCGCGCACGGCGGGGGTGAAGCTCATGGAGAACTCCTCCCAGATCTCCTGGCTGGGCTTGTTGGGGTCCACGTAGGGCGAGGTGTTCATTGGACACACCTGAGAGGGAAGGTCAAGGGTGAATTTTCCTGAAAGGAACTAAATCCAAGCGGTCATGTGACGGCCTTGTGACTCACCAGGTGTGCTCTGTTGTTGCTTGGTCCGTTGTGGTAAGCGTGCTGCCGGTGGGCGTCCATTGGACAAACGAGGGCGCCGCTGAGCTGCTGTGGACACCCCCGCCTCTCCTCGTTAAAGGCGGCGTTGCTGACATGTTGGTTGTTGCTGTACGAGCTGTCTGGGTAGGCCCTCATGACCACGTCGTTGTTCCAGCAGTTCCAGCTCTGCTGCTGCGACGCCTGTGTGCCGCCGTCGCTGCCGGCCGCCGTGTCGGTGGCGATGAGCGACGGAGAGGCCGGGCGTTCCTGATGCGGCGTCCTCTCGAAGGCATTGTGGTGCTGCCGGCTCACGCCGACCTCGTCCTCGCCGCTGTCGGACGAGCACGAGGAGGCGGAGCTTGAGTTGGTGTCCATGGAGACCACCGACTCGGCATCCTGGCGGCACTGCGGGGAGGAGGGGCTGGAGCAGGACGGCGAGTCCGAGGAGGACAGCGAGGGGCTGGTGTCAGTGGGGCGCGGCGGGCTCTGATGGCCGTGCAGCATGTTGTGCAGCTGGCTGTTGCTGCTCATCATGTTGTTCATGGCGTTCTGCATCTCCAGCAGCATTCTCTGCTTCTCGCGCTTTGGGATACGCCCGAATCTGACAGCTGAGGACACAAAATGGCGGCATTATAGTCAATCGCTGCAAGAACATTCTATATTAAATGCATTGAATAATAATCTTGAAACGTATGTAACTGTAAGTTAGGGCTGTAACTAACAACTAATTTGATAAATCGATTAATCTGTCGATTATTACTTCATTTAATCGATTAATAATCGGATAAAAGAGACAAACTACATTTCTATCCTTTCCAGTATTTTATTGAAAAAAAACAGCATACTGGAACCATACTTATTTTGATTATTGTTTCTCCACTGTTTGTACATGTTGCAGTTTATAAATATTTTTAAAAAAAATTACAAAAAGTAGCCTCTGCGCATGCACATAGCATAGATCCAACGAATCGATGAATAAATTAATCACCAACTATTTTTAGAATCGATTAGTTGTTGTAGCCCTACTGTAAGTACATTTGTCATCTGATTTGAATCAGCTGCATGTTTGTCTCAACCAACTAATGGAGTGGCTCCCTCTAGTGGCCACCTGATGTTATTACATTGTACCGGTATTTGTGTGTTGCTGCATTAATGAACCTCCACCAGCAGAGGGCCTCGTGTTGGTTTTCTGCACACCAAACTGGGACTCTAACCTTTACAATTTGCAGCAGGTGAGGATAATAAAACTAAAAACCGACATCTTCTGCATAGAGCAGGCAGACACAGACGTCACCTAAAGGCATGCTTGCCAACCTTGAGACCTCCGAATTCGGGAGATGGGGGGGCGGGGTTTGGTGGTAGCGGGGGGTGTATATTGTAGTGTCCCGGAAGGGGTTCTGGGTATTTGTTCTGTTGTGTTACGGTGCGGATGTTCTCCCGAAATGTGTTTGTCATTCTTGTTTGGTGTGGGTTCACAGTGTGGCGCATATTTGTGACAGTGTTAAAGTTGTTTATACGGCCACTCTCAGTGTGACCTGTCTTGCATTCACTTATGTGTGTGTAAAAGCCGCATATATTATGTGACTGGGCCGGCACGCTGTTTGTATGGAGGAAAAGCGGACGTGACGACAGGTTGTAGAGGATGTTAAAGGCAGTGCCTTTAAAGGCACGCCCCCAATATTGTTGTCCGGGTGGAAATCCGGAGAAATTCGGGAGAACAGTTGCCCCGGGAGATTTTTGGGAAGGGCATTGAAATTCGTGAGTCTCCCGGGAAAATCGTGAGGGTTGGCAAGTATGCCTAAAGGACAAAGATGTCAGCTGGCAGAGGTCGTGAAAAAGCGAGCGCTCACCATCTCGGGACATCCCCACGGCCAGACACTTCTTGAAGCGGCACTGCTGGCAGCGGTTCCTGTTGATCCTCATGATGGTGCAGTTCTCCATCTTGAGACACTTCTTGTACTGGATGTTCTGCTGGATGCTTCTCCGGAAGAAGCCCTGGACGAGCAAAAAGGGTTCAAAAGTTAAGTAGAGTGAAAGCCATGTGAATCCTTCACGACAGCGGTAGCGACTTGAAGTCTCACCTTGCATCCTTCGCACGCATGGACGCCGTAATGAAAGCCGGACGCCACGTCCCCGCACACCTTACACAGCAGCACCATGCCGTTGATTTCTTTTAAAAAAAAGACACGCGGACGTTAAGCTAGCGTGCACGTCGTGACATCAGCGTGTTTTTACCATCGCGTCTTCTTACTGGTGATGCTGCTTTTGGTGGACGACGACGAGCGGCCCGCTTTCTCCACACCACTTCCTGCCCTGGGCCCACCCTTGGCCGGCGGGGCGATGTCCACCACCATGCCCACAGCCCTGCTGGGCAACGAGGGGCGGGGTGGCGTGGGCGACGTGGACAGAAAGCCGCCACCACCGGCACTAGGACTGGTACTCATGCAGGACTCTGGGCTGGAGGCGGAGCCTGAGGAGATATAGGCGATGACTCCACCTGAAGAAGGACAAAATAGAGTTGAGAAAGTTAGCAATCACCGTACATTCCAGACTATAAAACTTTTTTCCTACACTTTGTACCCCGTGGGTTATAAAACGGTGCGGCTATTTTATGGATTTCTTTTCACTAATGGCTGTTACGTTTTGTCTTCAATAATGTGCATTAAAGCCAAGCAGAGGTCTGAAATTATGTGTTATTGTTTTTGTTATGGCGCCATCCTCACGGCAGGTATTCCGGGTTGAAAATGCACTTCCTGTTTTAATGCCTTGAACCGGAAGTAAAACTGTCCATAGCGTTTTTGCCCGATTCTTCTTTCATCACAACAAGCAACGTTTTACAATACAAACTAAAATTATTTTTATTTACTGAACCGTTCCATTTGTGATGTCTTGTAGAAGTGTTTTCATGCATTTGTGTACGTGCTATCGTAATGTAATGAGGCTCGCGTCTTTAGCAATGCCAAATATGCTAACACATCTACAAGTGTCTGTATTATTATTAACTTACGATGACGTTATTTTTGTATGGTTTCAGTTTCACAAATTCGTCAGTAACTTTACCGAAACGTCACCGTGGAGTTATTGAGTCTGTTTAGCTGATTGGAGAGCGAGCTTCTGCAGCGAGTGGGTCCATGACGATGACTGTGGTTGTGTTTGATCAGCCGTTTTTACAGACACCGTTTGGAAACTACTTTCCATTTTCTACTGCTTGTCACTTTCGCGGTCGCCGGGCGTTTGCAAACAATTAAGATATGTAAATAAATGTGTAAGAAAACCTCATTTCACAACAGATATTTATGCGGTTTATAGTTGGGTACGGATAAAACGGGGGGGTGGGGGGGGGGGGGGGGGTGTTCTTGTAAAATTGCGACTTATATCCCGGTGCGCTCTATATTTCGGAAAACACAATATATATATATATATATATATATATATTTTTTTTTTATCATAAACATGTAGTTTTCTGATGACAATTTTTTTTCCCTCCTGACGTCGCATTTAGTTTGAAGACGATTACTGGATTGTGCGTCACAGGAAGAACACACCTCGAGTGACCTGCTTTATTACCTTTAGGCTCCCTGGTCGGGTAATGTGTTACATAACAAAGCCATGTGCATGGTAATGCTGACTTGACTCTCACAGATGAGGTCAGTGAAGCAACACAAACGCTTGCAAGAAACAAAAAATGTACAAAAAAAATAAATAAAACCCACACCAGAGGATTGCACGAGAGCACTGCGACACCTTGGGAATACTCAATGAAACGGGGGTGGGAAAAAAAAGCCTGCAGCCATTTTAGGCTGACTGAGATGTGATGCTGTGCATTAGGACGTTTTCATAAGACAAAGAGGAAATGTTGATTTGATTGGTGATTTTGCAGAAAAATCCTATAAAATGAGTAAAATATGAATCATGAAAAAGTAGCAGCATGTTTATTTTTCCCCAAAAAATGCACTATAATTTTTTATTTTTTTTATTTTATTTCTTCCCCCATATAGATCATAATTTGATTCATATATAAACTTTTTTCCCCCATGTATGCCAAGCACATGTCGAAAAAAATGACAATAAAGACCACTTTGCTTGCAAGCCTTGTCCTGAAAGCCTCCCAGGTAAAATAGATCTTAAAAAGGTGGTTTTTTTTAATTGTATTTTTTTAATCCTCCACACCTTTGTGAGTGATTACCTAACAAGAGCCATGTGTCACGGAGGACGCCAAGCAGCGGCACTACAATCTGGGTCAAGGCAGACTCACGTGTACCACGCCGCTGTGTACACTCGTGGATTATGCAATAAGTGACGCCACTGGCACGGCGTCGGCCAATCAGCGCCCGGGACAGCCGGGACTCGTGCGCGCACGTCTCCGCCCCCCGGCCAATCACAGGCGAGCTGGCGGGCTCGTGTACACAGTGGCACATGGCTAGGCTACTCTGGCCATGTGAGCCCTGGCTAGGAAGTAGAACACGGTTGTTTGTGTCAAAAAGTGGACGACGAGCAACGATAACTTGACATTCTTAACGCTGATTCAGCGCCCCCAAAACGGGTTACTTTTGTCAGCGTCTGAGCCTAAGGTGGGTGACATGTTGAGTTTAAAGCCCTCTTGTCGGCTTGGCTTTAATTGAGGGTCGCCATTCATTTGCTCCATTTCCTCTTCCTGGCAGCCTAATCTTCTTATTTAGTTTAATTCCTTTATAATAATCACTTGCACTCTTTTACTTTGACGACACCAAGAAAATAAAATAATTGTAGTCAATATTGTAACATAGTGTTGAGTACAATGGTTAACTATAACAGGAAAACAACTAATAGTTTAGCTCGCATTTCCTTATTAGTGTTTTTAATGAAGTTATCCAATATCGTCCACTCACCTGGTTTAGCTGGTCCGACGTCCTCAGGCATCTCCAGTCGAGGTTAAAAAAAGACACCGGAGCAAGTAAAAAGTGTTGGAAAATCAATGTGTCGACTTGCAGCGGAAGAAGATGGCGACCGAGCAATTTGACGAAACACCGAGCAAACACAAAAAGACACGACCGCGCGGCTCAAAACATCAGGAGTGTGTTTGTGGGTCGTCCGCAGGTCCGGTTTGGTGACTCACGCCTTGTGCTGGAGAGAGCTTGGTGAGCTAGAAAGAGGGAGGGTGAAAAAGGAAGAAACTCCCCCCCCCACCTTGTTGTGTGCGAGCGGACTAGAACGCAATGTTCCTACGCGCTCGTGGGCTCGCCCATGTGAGCGAGCTGTGGCTGAGGCCACGCCCCTCCGGCCCCGGCCGCTCGAGCCACTTTAACCCAGTGACACAGTTTCAAGCAGGGCCGAGGGGGCGGGGCTTAGCGGGCTGCGGCAACGTAACACACGAGGCGGTCACGTTGCAGCCACCGACGTGCTGCGTGAACCGGGGCGCGCGCGCACACGTACTCCTCAGCCCCCCCTCACACCCCAAGCTACAGTTTCTCTTTCCTAGAACTATACTTTTGTCAATATTAATAATAATGACGTCGATTTACCATTCAAAACACACCAAGTGTGGTGATATTGTACCAATAATAACCCATTTTAGTTCAAGGACGCGTGCAGCAAGACAAGATTATATAATCGAATGGAATCTTCATGGAATGGAATTTAGGTGTCATTCATTTAACTGTTCCAATGTTAAATACAGCAACCGACACACAAATGTCAACTTTACTTGCCAAACGGTGATGAAATACAATATTTGCAAATGGAAACATATTTGTGTACTTCTACAGTATATCGTGAATAGACTGCAACTCGGATTCAATTGGATCAGGATCATAAATACAAATAGTTGCACATGCAAATTTACATTTTCCACTATAATAAAAATGTTACCTATAAATATCAATCAATCAATCAATGTTTATTTCCATGTGAGACAGGCTCTTCTTTAGCTATTTTTAAGACCCTTCTTAAAACCCATTTTTATTCACTGGCTTTTAACCCAGCATGAGACTTTAAACTGTTTTAGCTTTTAACTTTTGTAACTGTTTTTTATCTAACAAACTGTTCTTAGGGTAATTTATATTTGCTTTTTCAATGTGTATTTTTATTTCTGTTTTAAATGTTATTTTTTAGTCTGTCCTTTGCCTCTATTTCTTTTTGGTGTACAGCCCTTTGTTTTTCAACTGTGCTTGTTTTTAAAGGGCTTTATAAATAACGTTGGTATGGTATTTATATAGCCCTAAATCACAAGTGTCTCAAAGGGCTGCACAAGCCACGACGACGTCCTCGGTTCAGAGCCCACAAAAGGGCAAGGAAAAACTCACAACCCAGTGGGATGTCAATGTGAATGACTATGAGAAACCTTGGAGAGGACTGCAGATGTGGGTGACCCCCCCTCTAGGGGAGACCGGATGCAATGGACGTCGAGTGGGTCTAGCATAATATTGTGAAAGTCCAGTCCATAGTGGATCTAACATAATAGTGAGAGTCCAGTCCATAGTGGATCTAACATAATAGTGAGAGTTCAGTCCATAGTGGGGCCAGCAGGAGACCATCCCGAGTGGAGACGGGTCAGCAGCGCAGAGATGTCCCGAACCGATGCACAGGCGAGCGGTCCATCCCGGGTCCCGACTCTGGACAGCCAGCACTTCATCCATGCTACCGGACCTGTGCTTGTATCTGTGTTGGCCCTGTGATGAGGGGGCGACTTGTCCAGGGTGTACGCCGCCTTCCGCCCAATGCAGCTGAAATAGGCTCCAGAATCCCCGCGACCCCGAAAGGAACAAGCGGTAGAAAATGGATGCATGGAAGTATTAAAAACATTTATTTGTACAAAAAAAAAAATAAAAAATCCAAAAGAAACTGTAAAAGGATGACAATATGTCCTAATATTTCAGTCATGCCCAAAGTGCGGGGGGTGCTGGAGCCTATCTCAGCTACATTCGGGCGGAAGGTGGTGTACACCCTGGAAATGGATGGATGGATGCCCAAAGTGCAGGCCAGAGGCCAATTTAGTAGTAGTACCGTATTTTTCGGACTATAAGTCGCTCCGGAGTATAAGTCGCACCGGCCAAAAATGCATAATAAAGAAGGAAAAAAACATATATAAGTCGCACTGGAGTATAAGTCGCATTTTTGGGGGAAATGTATTTGATAAAACCCAACACCAAGAATAGACATTTGAAAGGCAATTTAAAATAAATAAAGAATAGTGAACAACAGGCTGCATAAGTGTACGTTATATGAGGCATAAATAACCAACTGAGAACATGCCTGGTATGTTAACGTAACATATTATGGTAAGAGTCATTCAAATAACTATAACATATAGAACATGCTATACGTTTATCAAACAATCTGTCACTCCTAATCACTAAATCCCATGAAATCTTATACGTCTAGTCTCTTACGTGAAAGAGCTAGATAAAATTATTTGATATTTTACGGTAATGTGTTAATAGTTTCACACATAAGTCACTCCTGAGTATAAGTCGCACCCCCGGCCAAACTATGAAAAAAACTGTGACTTATAGTCTGAAAAATACGGTAGTTGTTAAAAACAATAACAAAATAAATCAAATCTGCGAGCCCCCAATGCACCGCAGGGTTCACGCGAGTCGGCCGGCAAGCTTGACGTTGTGGTCACGTAGTAATTCCTGATGCCCTGACCCCGCCCACCAAAAATGTCAGGAATGCTAGCATGCTTAAGTTAGCATGTTAACAGTTAGCATGTGTCAAGTACCAGGTTATCTGACTCTGAGGTGCACGGCTGGAAAATTGGCTACAAAAAAGTTAGCATGCAAACAGCTAGCATTTGTCGAGGACCAAGTTTTATGACTCTGAAGTGAGCCGCTGTAAGAGCAGTTAAACAAGTTAGCGTGTTAGCGTTAACATTTAAAAGTTAAAATGCTAACAGTTAGCATGTGTCAAGTACCGTGTTATAATAATTTAAAGTGTTCGGCTGCAAAATTGGCTCAAAAAAGTTAACACGGTTACTTTGATTCAGGATACTGTTTCAATACCCAGAGGGCAGTAAGAATACAAAGATGCAGTCACTAAACCGTAAGTGAGAATGGTAGGCCGAATATCATACTTACGGCAGACGAACTGCTTTACGGTAGACAAAAACGTGACTGCTGTTGTTGTGTGTTGTTGCGGCGCTGGGAGGACGTTAATGAAACTGCCTAACAAAAAACCCACATAAGAAACTAAGAACTCGCCCTCGATCATTCTACAGTTATAACGTGATTTGGCAGGCAGGCTGTTTATATTGTGGGAAAGCGGACGTGAAAACAGGCTGTCGACACGTCACTCAGGTCCGCCTGAATTTCGGGAGATTTTCGGGAGAAAATTTGTCCTGGGAGGTTTTCGGGAGAACCGCTGAATTTCGGGAGTCTCCCGGAAAATCCGGGAGGGTTGGCAAGTATGCCGAATATCTACATGTACATGGTTTGATGCGAACCATATACATGTTAATGTTCCAGCGGCCCAATTACATATGAAAAACATTTGAGAAACATTGAACTAAAGCAGTGGTTCTTAACCTGGGTTCGATCGAACCCTGGGGGTTCGGTGAGTCGGCCTCAGGAGTTCGGTGGAGCCTCCGCCGCGGAGGTCAAGACACACTCGACTCATCTTGTAAATAAAAACTTCTCCCTATCGGCGTATTAGGGATACCCCCAAACAATGTTCCCTCTAATTTTCCATCTGATTTGCAGGTGTGTAATTTGTTGTGAGTTTATGCACTGTGTTGGTTTTGTTCTTTGAACGGTTCATTTTGTTCACCAGTAAAAAAAACATATAACTTTGTCTTGAATTAAAAAAAAAAAAACGTTACATTTTTCACTAAAGAAGGGTTCGGTGAATGCACATATGAAACTGGTGGGGTTCGGTACCTCAAACAAGGTTAAGAACCACTAACCTAAAGTAATATATTATATATTTTTATTTATTTATAGCAATGTTTTAAATACGCACGCTTGGCACACCTACCTTTGGGCAGTTTCGTCCATTCCTGATGCATTTTAAATAATTTCTGTTACAGTCCAAAAGACAATGTTAGTTAAGTTATTCTTTGTTGAAGGTTGATCTTTTTTCATTTAATGTTAACAAGGATACAAGGTTAAGCAAAGGTGTAGTTATAAACATTTTATAAACAACTGATACTATTTATAGTTGCGGTGGGCAGGGCACAAAATGTTTTTTTCTTTCTGGGAGAGGTGGAAGGGGGGGGCGTCACAGAAAATACTTGAGAAGCACTGATCTAAAGTGGCGTAATGACAGTTTAATTGATGGCGAGGAGCAGTTTTCACTGCCAGGCTCCGCCCACTATGAATAAGTACAAATATTTACTGATCAATCCAGCATTAGAGCCGAATTATTCAAGTTTTATGTTGTTAAAAATGTTGTGGCGAGCCATCAGATAAAAAGTTTGGCTCCATGCCACATCCACATCCTATGATGCAGGCACATTTCCTTCGCAATTTATCGTCCCCATTCTGTTTAGTATCTTCCATTTTAACCGCGGCTCCTTTGGTCAAAGTCCCTTGAAGGAGTTCGTTAAAATACGACCCCCGGTCGACGGAAACCAAGATGACCGACTTTCTATTTATTTTCAAATACGGCTTCTTGAGACTTACATGCCTCCTCTTATGATAAACTTTGCCATCGATTTTCGTGATAATACGTGAATCTGGTAGCAGGGGGTTATTTCTCTATTTTTTTAATGGGGCGCTACTGGGTCAAGTTTTAAGTTCTGTGTTCAAGCCCCCAAAAATATACAATTCTTCACTAGACATGATGCTTGCAAAAATTGATGAGTTTTCATGCATGTTACAGGCCTTGTAAATGCGATCGAAGTGGGAGGATATTAATAAACAAAGCAATTTCTCAATGGGGGCTTTTGCAGCTTCTTGCTGCTCGGGCCCTAATTAAAGCTGCAAGCCGCGATGAAGGAGCCTTCACACCTTCGTGCTACTATGGATTTACGCCAGTCGGCAGACACATCCTTCCCAATGCCCCCACCCACCATCAACATTTCAGGAAGACCAGAGCATGTGGAACAGACCCGGGCAAATTAAGGCCCGGGGGCCACATATGGCCCGTTAACCTTTTCAATGTGGCCCACCGGACATTCCCAAATAATTTTTTTTAGATCTTTAAGATGGAAACTGTAGCTGCCATTATGATGAGCAGTGATGTTTTTAAATTACCCTAAGTCTTGAACTATACAAAGTATTTAAATAGTTGGAATCTGCGCTTTTCCATGATATACTAGTTACTAGAGATGCGCGGATAGGCAATTTATCTCATCCGCAACCGCGTCAGAAAGTCGTCAACCATCCGCCATCCACCCGATGTAACGTTTGATCAGAACTGCATCCGCCCGCCATCCGCCCGTTGTTATATATCTAATATTAATTAAAAAAAAAAAAAGGGTGAAAACTACGCGAATTGCACCTTGTGCAGACAAGATTTTTCGATCGGACACGGAGGAATTAGCGATGTAAAAGACCACGTTGGGACAAAAAAACACAAGTCTAATGCCGTTGCTAGCGATACAAGTGGAAAACTTTCAACGTTTTTCGTCGCCCAAACAGATTCTTTGGATGTGATAAATGCCGAAGTTTTATTTACGGAGGCAATAATTGAGCATGGACTTCCAATTGCACTGGCTGATCACATGGGACAGTTAATAATGTAATGCAACCTTTAAAAATCATTACGCGGTGATCACGATCCCAAAAATAAACTTTTCTTGCATGATAATGTCCAGAAAAATTCGCTTTACATTACTATAGAGTCCTTTTAACGAATGAGTTTGATGGTTTATCACAAACCTTAAATGAAATTCCATGGCCACTGTCCTGCTCTCTATATCAACCAGGGTGAGCCCCACCCCTTTCGTGAGCGCACTGAGCGCGGAGTGACCCCTTTTACGCGCCCCCGGCAACAGGGGTGGCAAGCAGGTAAGCTGCGCGGGCGGAGCGCGCGGAGTGACCCATGTTACGAGCCCCCGGCCACGGGGGTGGCGGGCAGGTAAGCTGCTTACCTGCTGCGCGTGACGCCGGCCGCGGCGAAAGCGGACGAGGCGGGGTGTCGGTGCGGTGGGCGCGGTAGTGACCCTGGACGTGCGTCAGGCCCTTCTCGCGGATCGCCTCAGCTACGGCTCCCGGTGGGGCCCTCTCGGGGGAAGGGGCCTCGGTCCCGGACCCCGGCGAGGCGTCCCTTCTCCCTCCGTAAAAGTGTCCATCTCTTTTTTTTCTTTTTCTTCTGTTGTGGCATATGCAGCAGGTGCCTGCTCGTTTTTCGTATGTGGGTAACAACATTTAACTATGTATATATATTTCCCAATTGGTTTAACTGCCACCCGCAAAAAAAAAAATTAAAAAAATATCTAATTAATCCGCCCGACCCGACCCGCGAGCGGATAAAATCTTATTTTTTTTAATTTCATCCGCCCGATCCGCGGATAATCCGCGGACTCCGCGGTTGTGTCCGCAAACCGCGCATCTCTACTAGTTACTATGGTAATCCAAGTCACAGCAGCTCAGACGAGGCACCAAGCAATGTGGGTGGGGAGCGTTTCCACAGAGTGTTTCAGCGCGGCCAGCCTGAAATGTGGGTGTCAGGGACAAACGCGGAAGGAGATTTTTACAACAAAGTTCTAAAGCTTAGTGATATATCAGATTGTAGGTGGGGTTTTTTTACCCTTTACATTCATATTTCACTGTGTTTGTTGCATTTTTATTGCGTTACGCTAGATTGTAAATTATGTGGATGGAGAGGGGGTGTGACTTTCATATGTTGTCAATATTCAGTGTTTTATCGTTCATAGTTAATATTGTAAATCCCACATTCTTTATTTTCATGTACATTCTGGGTGTCTCATTCAGTAAAAAATTTTTTAGTTCCATTTAGTTTTTTAAGGCGTTCTGTCATAACGTTTTTAGCCTTCAAGCAGACATTGTGAGGTTTTGTATTAGTTCCTAAAAATATCTATACCGGCCCCCAGACACATTTTCCCCTAAATTTGGCCCCCGAGTCAAAATAATTGCCCAGGCCTGATGTGGAAGGAAGTCATGACCGTTTAAATTTTCTACCACCAGAGGCCGATCTTGGTGTCGCTAAACCAAACAGAAATGCTAACATTAGCATGCTAATATAATTTGTCAAAAACCAAGTTATGTGACTCTGAGGCATACACATTTAGAATTGGCTCAAATATTTGGCAAGTTTCAAGTGCCAAGTTATAGGACTATTTATTAGGCATAGAGCTTAAAAGATCATTATGCTAATGTTGACAGTTGGCATGTGTCAAGTACCGTGTTGTATGAATTTGAGGTGTTCAGCTGCAAAATTGACTAAAATAGTTAGCATGTGTCAAGTACCAAGTTATATGACTCTAGGGCAGGGGTCACCAACTTTTTTGAAACCAAGAGCTACTTCTTGGGTACTGATTAATGCGAAGGGCTACCAGTTTCCATCCATCTATTTTCTACCGCTTATTCCCTTTGGGGGATGAAACAGCAGTTCAGAGTACCCACCCTTTTTGGATACACTCGAGGGAGTACTGGAAAGTGCTCCCCCGGGTGATTCCCTTGTCCTACTGGGTGACTTCAACGCTCATGTTGGCAACGACAGTGAAACCTGGAGAGGCGTGATTGGGAAGAATGGCCGCCCGGATCTGAACCCGAGTGGTGTTTTGTTATTGGACTTTTGTGCCCGTCACAGATTGTCCATAACAAACACCATGTTCAAGCATAAGGGTGTCCATATGTGCACTTGGCACCAGGACACCCTAGGCCGCAGTTCCACGATCGACTTTGTAGTTGTGTCATTGGATTTGCGGCCTCATGTTCTGGACACTCGGGTGAAGAGAGGGGCGGAGCTTTCTACCGATCACCACCTGGTGGTGAGTTGGCTGCGATGGTGGGGGACGATGCCGGACAGACCTGGCAGGCCCAAACGCATTGTGAGGGTCTGCTGGGAACGTCTGGCAGAGTCTCCTGTCAGAGAGAGTTTCAATTCCCACCTCCGGAAGAACTTTGAACATGTCACGAGGGAGGTGCTAGACATTGAGTCCGAGTGGACCATGTTCCGCACCTCTATTGTCGAGGCGGCTGATTGGAGCTGTGGCCACAAGGTGGTTGGTGCCTGTCGTGGCGGTAATCCTAAAACCCGTTGGTGGACACCGGCGGTGAGGGATGCCGTCAAGCTGAAGAAGGAGTCCTATCGGGTTCTTTTGGCTCATAGGACTCCGGAGGCAGCGGACAGGTACCGACAGGCCAAGCGGTGTGCGGCTTCAGCGGTTGCGGAGGCAAAAACTTGGACATGGGAGGAGTTCGGCGAGGCCATGGAAAACGACTTCCGGACGGCTTCGAAGCGATTCTGGACCACCATCCGCCGCCTCAGGAAGGGGAAGCAGTGCACTGTCAACACCGTGTATGGTGCGGATGGTGTTCTGCTGACCTCGACTGCGGATGTTGTGGATCGGTGGAGGGAATACTTCGAAGACCTCCTCAATCCCACCGACACGTCTTCCTATGAGGAAGCAGTGCCTGGGGAATCTGTGGTGGGCTCTTCTTTTTCTGGGGCTGAGGTTGCTGAGGTAGTTAAAAAGCTCCTTGGTGGCAGGGCCCCGGGGGTGGACGAGATCCACCCGGAGTTCCTTAAGGCTCTGGATGCTGTGGGGCTGTCTTGGTTGACAAGACTCTGCAGCATCGCGTGGACATCGGGGGCGGTACCTCTGGATTGGCAGACCGGGGTGGTGGTTCCTCTCTTTAAGAAGGGGAACCGAAGGGTGTGTTCCAACTATCGTGGGATCACACTCCTCAGCCTTCCCGGTAAGGTCTATTCAGGTGTACTGGAGAGGAGGCTACGCCGGATAGTCGAACCTCGGATTCAGGAGGAACAGTGTGGTTTTCGTCCTGGTCGTGGAACTGTGGACCAGCTCTATACTCTCGGCAGGGTCCTTGAGGGTGCATGGGAGTTTGCCCAACCAGTCTACATGTGCTTTGTGGACTTGGAGAAGGCATTTGACCGTGTCCCTCGGGAGGTCCTGTGGGGAGTGCTCAGAGAGTATGGGGTATCGGACTGTCTGATTGTGGCTGTCCGCTCCCTGTACGATCAGTGTCAGAGCTTGGTCCACATTGCCGGCAGTAAGTCGGACACGTTTCCAGTGAGGGTTGGACTCCGCCAAGGCTGCCCTTTGTCACCGATTCTGCTCATAACTTTTATGGACAGAATTTCTAGGCGCAGTCAAGGCGTTGAGGGAATCCGGTTTGGTGGCTGCAGGATTAGGTCTCTGCTTTTTGCAGATGATGTGGTCCTGATGGCTTCATCTGGCCAGGATCTTCAGCTCTCACTGGATCGGTTTGCAGCAGAGTGTGAAGCGACTGGGATGAGAATCAGCACCTCCAAGTCCGAGTCCATGGTTCTCGCCCGGAAAAGGGTGGAGTGCCATCTCCGGGTTGGGGAGGAGACCCTGCCCCAAGTGGAGGAGTTCAAGTACCTAGGAGTCTTGTTCACGAGTGAGGGAAAAGTGGATCGTGAGATCGACAGGCGGATCGGTGCGGCATCTTCAGTAATGCGGACGCTACATCGATCCGTTGTGGTGAAGAAGGAGCTGAGCCGGAAGGCAAAGCTCTCAATTTACCGGTCGATCTACGTTCCCATCCTTACCTATGGTCATGAGCTTTGGGTTATGACCGAAAGGACAAGATCACGGGTACAGGCGGCCGAAATGAGTTTCCTCCGCCGGGTGGCGGGGCTCTCCCTTAGAGATAGGGTGAGAAGCTCTGCCATCCGGGGGGAGCTCAAAGTAAAGCCACTGCTCCTCCACATCGAGAGGAGCCAGATGAGGTGGTTCGGGCATCTGGTCAGGATGCCATCCGAACGCCTCCCTCGGGAGGTGTTTAGGGCACGTCCAACCGGTAGGAGGCCACGGGGAAGACCCAGGACACGTTGGGAAGACTATGTCTCCCGGCTGGCCTGGGAACGCCTCGGGATCCCCCGGGAGGAGCTGGACGAAGTGGCTGGGGAGAGGAAAGTCTGGGCTTCCCTGCTTAGGCTGCTGCCCCCGCGACCCGACCTCGGATAAGCGGAAGAAGATGGATGGATGGATGGATTATTCCCTTTGGGGTCGCGGGGGGCGCTGGAGCCTATCTCAGCTACAATCGGGCGGAAGGCGGGGTACACCCTAGACAAGTCGCCACCTCATCGCAGGGGCTACCAGTTTGATACACACTTAAATAAATTGTCAGAAATAGCCAATTTGCTCAATTTACCTTTAACTCTATGTTATTATTAATAATTATATATATCTTTGTGGAAACACTGATCATCTTAATGATTTCTCACAATATATATAGCAACAGATAAATATCGATATGCAACACTTTATTTTTATATTTTCTCTAAGTGCACATTTTTCAAATTGAACATTTTCAAATGATCACTGCTAAGACAGTCTTGTGAAATCACAATATCCCATTTTAACTAGCTAGCCACTGACATGTTTTAACAAATCATGAATTACTTTGTACCATGTTTGTACAAATAATAACTCTTGTATAATACAAAAGTCAACTCTCAAATTTTTAAATAAATCATGTCACACTTTGAACTGGACACCAAATCTGTTATCTGTTTCTTTGTCAGTTAGTGAAGACCAAGTCTTTAAAATATTTTCTTGGATTTTCAAATTCTATTTGAGTTTTGTCTCTCTTAGAATTAAAAATGTCGAGCAAAGCGAGACCAGCTTGCTAGTAAATAAATACAATTTAAAAAATAGAGGCAGCTCACTGGTAAGTGCTGCTATTTGAGCTATTTTTAGAACAGGCCAGCGGGCTACTCATCTGGTCCTTACGGGCTACCTGGTGCCCGCGGGCACCGCGTTGGTGACCCCTGCTCTAGGGCATACAGCTAAAGAAGTTAGAATGCTAATAGTTAGCATGTGTCAAGTACCATGTTATATGGATTTCAGGTGTTCGGCTGTAAAATTGTTTTAAAAAAAAAGTTTACATGCTAAAATTTAACAAAAAGACAATGTCCAGAAAAACAAGAAGTCTGATGCAGCACTGCTATGCCTTGTGTTAGAAGTAACATTTAAAGTTTCCTTCTTCATTCAGATAAAACCACTACTAAACTGCACTAAGTATTTTAAGGCATCTAAATACATTACTTATTTAAGTGTTGTTTTTTCCCCAGAATGCAACGGGACTGTTAAAATGGCTGCCGCTTTGATTGATTGATTGATAGAGACTTTTATTAGTAGATTGCACAGTATAGTACATATTCCGTACAATTGACCACTAAATGGTAACACGCAAATACGTTTTTCAACTTGTTTAAGTCGGGGTCCACTTAAATTCATTCATGATACAGATATATACTATTTTCATAATACAGTCATCACACAAGATAATCATCAGAGTATATACATTGAATTATTTACATTATTTACAATCCGGGGTGTGGGATATAGGGGGGGGGGGGGTTAGATTTGGTTGGTATCAACCATACTTGCCAACCCTCCCGGATTTTCTGGGAGACTCCCGAAATTCAGCGCCTCTCCCAAAAACCTCCCGGAAGATATTTTCTCCCAAAAATCTCCCGGAATTCAGCCGGAGCTGGAGGCCACGCCCCCTCCAGCTCCATGCGGACCTGAGTCCAGTGTGCGCACACAAGGAGACGAAGCAGAAGAACGAGACCATAGTCGAAGAGCCAGGGGAAACACTTCTCCAGGGCCGATGTATGCTCGGGGCAACACCCTTACCCGGCAGTGGGTCTCCACAGCGGACGACTTTAGGGTGAATGATGAGTCCAGCGATTAGTTGCAAATCTTGCTTTATTGATTGCTTGCACACAGCCAATCCGACACAAAACCAACTAGTCCCTCCCCGCACTCATGCTACCGCTCCCTCTCTTCTCTCGCCCACACACTCACTGACATCACTCACCTCACATGCTGTCACCTATTAAAGGGCCACACACACACATACTCTACTCTCATAACACACAGTACAGTTAGTAGAACAACTGTGTTTTCATTACTGTGTATTTGATAGGTGCCATTGCCACGGAATTGTATTGCATTGTACTTTCAAGTACAACAGTGAGTAGATGAGTGTCATGTGTGTGTATATGTGTAAATAAATGAACACTGAAATTCAAGTATTTCTTTTATTTATATATATAATAAAATAAATAAATATATATATAGCTGGAATTCACTGAAAGTCAAGTATTTCATATATATATATATATATATATATATACGGTATATATATATATATATGAAATACTCGAGTTGGTGAATTCTAGCTGTAAATATACTCCTCCCCTCTTAACCACGCCCCCAACCATGCCCCCACCCCAACCACGCCCCGCCCCACCCCTGACCACGCCCCCCACCTCCCGAAATCGGAGGTCTCAAGGTTGGCAAGTATGGTATCAACACTTCAGTCATCAACAATTGCATCATCAGAGAAATGGACATTGGAACAGTGTAGGACTGACTTGGTAGGATATGTACAGCAAGTAGTGGACACAGAGAGAGATCAGAAAGTATAAGAAAAAGTATCTACATTTGATTATTTACAATCCGAAGAGGTATGATGAAGAAGGGAGGGTGTTAGTTTAGGGTTGAAGTTGCCTGGAGGTGTTCTTTTAGTGTGGTTTTGAAGGAGGATAGAGATGCCCTTTCTTTTACACCTGTTGGGAGTGCATTCCATATTGATGTGGCATAGAAAGAGAATGAGTTAAGACCTTTATTAGATCGGAATCTGGGTTTAATCAATCAATTCCTTTATTGTCATTGTCATAACAACACTTAAGTCATACATGAACAACGAGATTTTGTTTGAGCTTTGTCCAGCGGCATAGAAACTGCATTGATGTGCAGGTTGACAATAGTTTACCTGCACTAGCATTGTCAGGAAGATCGCGATAAGAAGGACGTGGGGGTGGGAACAGTCAGATGTCTGATGGGTGTTACGTTGATGTTGCAGCAATGCAATGTCCAGAGCACAATTATTGAGGTGGTGAAGAGTGAGGTAATAAGTTAACGTGGTTAGTGGAGCTCCCTCTGGTGTTGTGGTTATGGCGGTCATTTATGTTAAGGAAGTAGTTTGACATGTACTTCGGTATCAGGGCGGTGTAGCGAATTTTATAGACAAGGCTCAGTGCAAGTTGTTTTACTCTGTCCTCCACCCTGAGCCAGCCCGCTGTGTAACTATGATGCATTGTCTGTCTGTTTTTAGCAATTTTGGGGGGGGGGGGGGTAATTGAACATTTGTTTTCCTTATAAAAATACATTACCTGATTGTTTAGAACATCTACTTGCAGACAAATGTTACTTAAAAAAAAAAACAATGTTAAAACCCTGATTGTTGTAAGTAAGCCATTTTACTGACTGTGTTCTTAAACATTGCATCATTTTTTCAGACAGCATTACAAACTGTCACTATTGTGCATAGATTATGTTTTACAGATCATCTTCAAGCCGCTTTCTGAAAGTCGCTTCCGGGTGCGCCGTTCTGTGGGCGGTCTTATTTACACTACCATGAATTGATTTACTTGGACCCCGACTTAAACAAGTTGAAAAACTTATTCGGGTGTTACCATTTAGTGGTCAATTGTACGGAATATGTACTGTACTGTGCAATCTACTAATAAAAGTTTCAATCAATCAAAAAAACGCGGCTCACCTTCGGCAGTGTCTTCTCCCCATCATCTTTGTTGTAGCGGTGTAGCGTGCAAGGACAGGAGTGGAAGAAGTGTCCAAAGATGGAGCTAACTGTTTTAATGACATTCAGACTTTACTTCAATCAATAACGGAGCTGCATCTCATCCGGAAACAAGAAGGGAAGAAAGTCGTCCTTCCATCCATCCATTTTCTACCGCTTGTCCTTTTTTGGGGTCGCTGGAGCCTATCTCAGCTGCATTCGGGCGGTAGGCGGGGTACACCCTGGACAAGTCGCCACCCCATTGCACGGCCAACACAGATAGTCCTTGGTCAGTCCTATTCCGACTGTATGTTTTGATTATTTTCAATGTAAAAAACGACCTCCTTCACATCGCTGCCACCTTCCTTTATAGTCACCTAACGTAAAATGACAAATATTTGGGCTTTATTTGTGGCATCCGTTGTCTCATCCACCTCCACTCCGACAAATATTGCTACTTTAATCTCCTTTTTAATGTCATTTCTGATCACATCACCTACTGCTTATCAAATCATTCTCTATTCTGTTTGATGTGTCAGTTAACACGGTGGATGTTTCCAGATATTTAGCTGCATAAAAGTGCAATAGTTCCACATAATTCCCCACGATTGGAGGAGCTTGCACTCACATCATTACCACCAAATGCAAGCTCGTGTTTCCCCCAAAAGCAAGTGGTAGCATCAGCTCTTTTGATATCTCACGAATTTCCTTTACATTGTGGATGCTGATATTTAGTCTCATTTAGAGCCAGATCAATATATGATATACCAAACGTTTTGAAAGAAATCTGACCTTGAATTTGGGCAGATGAGCTTTCATGTTCTTCGAGGCTTTTTGGCAGGTTTTTCAGATCAGTATTTCCCATTTGGGTCCAAACACGGTCACTCATTGAGAATAAAAAGGCCGGGAAAGAAACAAAGACGTTTTTTGTAGCACAGCCACAAAGCCATTCTTTACCACTATATCAATCCTTTTGAAATGAACAAGTTATTTTCTGTCCTCGGACCACACACGTTTGAATCAAATCTGGCAGCTCGGGCGTTGGTCTCCCAATATTAATGACTTCTTGCTTTGATGGAAAGTCCAGTCTTGAAAAATTCCTTATGTTAGAAATCAAATCCTCCATATTTTGGACGAAAAAGCATCACAGTTGTCTGTTTCCTTCTTCTACTTCTTAAGGGTAAACCGGTGTTGGCAGTTCATGAACTGCAACTAAATTGGCCCTAGTGTGTGAATGTGAGTGTGAATGTTGTCTGTGTTGGCCCTGCGATGAGGTGGTGACTTGTACAGGGTGTACCCCGCCTACCGCCCGAATGCAGCTGAGATAGGCTCCAGCACCCCCCGCAACCCCGAAAGGGACAAGCGGTAGAAAATAGATGGATGGAAGTTGACAATATATCGCCCCCTACATAGAGGCAGAGGTACTTACCATGAATTGATTAATGTGGACCCCGACTTAAACAAGTTGAAAAACGTATTCGGGTGTTACCATTTAGTGGTCAATTGTACGGAATATGTACTGTACTGTGCAATCTACCGTATGTTTCGGAGTATAAGTCGCACCTGCCGAAAATGCATAATAAAGAAGGAAAAAAACATATAAGTCGCACTGGAGCCCGGCCAAACTATGAAAAAAACTGCGACTTATAGTCCGAAAAATACGGTACTAGTGTACAGCTCCACTAATGTACATTGGAGGTTACTTTCAAAGGCAAAATTAAAGTATTGCTAGAAACATAATTGTATATGGGACTTTATTACATGGATAGTACATGTTCCAAAAAGAAAAAAGCATAAAACACAGTATATTTAAATATACTAAATGTAAAAAAGGGAATAAATATACAAAATAATCTAGTTTGGTTACGCCATCATGAGAAAAACACAAGGTTGTAAAAGTTTCAACTACAGTTCTAAATAAGATGTCAAAAGCAAACTGAAATCAAATACACACAGCTTAAAGATTGATCAATACCTATTTAAATTTAGTAATACATAAATATGATGATTTATCAAAATATAAAAGAAATATACCTGAACAGAACGCTCATGATGATTTCACCAAAAAGTAACGCTATGAATCGCGTTTTTTCCAAGTTTTTGGGGCATTTTTATGCTATTTCCAAGCACCTCCTTTTTATTATCATTGATTTTAAATGGTCAAACTAGTCCATATTATATATGCATACCCTAGTAAACAAAAAAAAAGTCATGTTTATTTTGATTGTTACATTTTGAAGTACATTTGTGCAGGTGGGTGCGAATGTACCCATTACCAGAGCTGTACACACTAATAAACGTTTCAATTAGGGATGTCCGATAATGGCTTTTTGCCGATATCCGATATTGTCCAACTCTTTAATTATAGATACCAACCGATACTGATGTATACAGTCGTGGAATTAACACATTATTATGCCTAATTTGGACAACCAGGTATGGTGAAGATAAGGTCCTTTTTTTTTTTTAATTAATAAAATAAAATAAGATAAATAAATTAACATTTTCTTGAATAAAAAATGAAGTAAACCAATATAACAGTTACAAAGAAACTAGTAATTAATGAAAATGAGTAAAATTAACTGTTAAAGCAGGGGTGCTCATTACGTCGATCGCGAGCTACCGGTCGATCTCGGAGGGTGTGTCAGTCGATCACCAGCCAGCCATTAAAAAAATAGTCCTAAAAATGAGCGATCATAAATCTTCACTATGACGTCACTTTCGTCACTTGATTGACATTCACGGCACCCGAGGGTCTTCTGAGATGACGCTGGCTGCCACCAGCTCATTAAAATTACCGACTGGAAGGCGAGAAACACTTTATTTCAACAGACTCTGGCGCCGTACCTGTCGTCAAAACTCCAAAGACCGACTGCACAGTTGCACAATAAAAGCGCTACTTCATCCTGCCTGCGCTACCAAAATAAGAGTCTCAGAAAGCTGGCGTGCACAAGCTAGCAAGCTACGGAGTTTGCCGCCAATGTATTTCTTGTAAAGTGTATACAGAGGAGTACGGAAGCTGGATAAATAAAATGCCAAAAACCAACCACTTTCATGTGGTATTGGACAGAAAGGAGGACTTTTTTTCTCCTCCATTCGAAAATGCGGACCTTATCAGCACTACTGTCTGATTCCTATCAATGCAAGTCATCAGAATCAGGTAATACACCAACTTATATTCTTGTCTTCATGAAAGAAAGGAATCTATATGTGTTAAACATGCTTGTATTATCTCTAAACACTTTTAACTTATTAACAATATTAACTATGTGTTAAACATGCTTGTATTATCTTTAAACACCTTTAACTTATTACCAATATTAACTATAAGTGTTAAACATGCTTGTATTATCTTTAAACACCTTAAACTTAACAATATTAACTATATGTGTTAAACATGCTTGTATTATCATTAAACACCTTTAATTTATTAACAATATTAACTATATGTGTTAAACATGCTTGCATTATCACTAAACATCTTTAACTTCTTAACAATATTAACTATATGTGTTAAACATGTTTGCATTATCTTTAAACACCTTAAACTTAACAATATTAACTATATGTGTTAAACATGCTTGTATTATCATTAATCACCTTTAACTTGTTAACAATATTAACTATATGTATTAAACAAACGTGTATTTTCATTAAACACCTTTAATTTATTAACAATATTAACTATATGTGTTAAACATGCTTGTATTATCATTAAACACCTTTAACTTGTTAACAAAAACATATGTTTCATAAATAAGTAAATATAAATTATATATATGAATGAGGTAGATCCCCACGACTTGATCAATTGAAAAGTAGCTCGCCTGCAGAAAAAGTGTGAGCACCCCTGTGTTAAAGGTTAGTACTATTAGTGGACCAGCAGCACGCACAATCATGTGTGCTTACGGATTGTATCCCTTGGAGACTGTATTGATATATAATGTAGGAACTACAATATTAATAACAGAAAGAAACAACCCTTTTGTGTGAATAAGTGTAAATAGGGGAAGGAGGTTTTTTGGGTTGGTGCACTAATTGTAAGTGTATATTGTGTTTTTTATGTTGATTTAATAAAAAAAATAAAAAAATAAAAACAATACCGATAATAATAAAACGATACCGATATTTTCCGATATTACATTTTAAAGCATTTATCGGCCATCGGCCATCTCTAGTTTCAATCAATCAAGGTATGCGCCCAATACACTTAGTGTGTAGCCGTGGAGGCACCACCTGTGTCTGCCTCATTTCTTGTCTGACGCATTTTTTTCATCAGGAAACACGGAATTTCTGCAATTTTGACCATGAAAACTATCAACATATACAGGAACCACACCAAAATCACATTAAAAAAAAAACATAGAAAAAAAGAGAAATATTAAAATGTATTTTATTACTTCGTTTTTGAACATCTCATGGTTAAGCCTGTTACCCCCCCTCCCTAGTGGCAAGGTGAGGCACTGCCTCACTTGCCTACCCTGACCGCACGTCACTGACTTTGTCTGCGTTTGTGCTCACAGTATCACTAATAGCTGGGTAATAATCAAGTCACAACATGCAAATGGAGTATTTTCTGGATATTTCTTGTTAAAAGTGGTGGCTCATGTACTTACTCAACTTACCAGAGAAGACATTGATGGATGGAGGACATGTGGCAGGTAATCAGCAGCAGGTGTGGCAGAGGAGTTGCCCCAAAAGGTGTCTTTAACATAGTTATTTATCATTTTCCCAACAAATATTTACATGTGTCCTTTTCTCCATGAATCCAGCTTGTTTCCTTTTTTTCTTCTCGTCTTTTCCAGAGAAAGATGGCGGTTTGGACTTGTGTAATCCTGTTGGCTGTGGTACCTCTTAATGGTATTGTTGTGTCGCTGGGTGAGTTTCCCATTGAACAACATTAAATGTTACAAAACATGAGCGTACTGGTAAGAAAAAAGTAGGTTTATGTGGGTCAACAAGACCGGAAAGAAACCACACGATCTCCCGCCTGATTCCTAACTACATACACCTGTGCTTAGATAATGTTATACTGCCACCCGTGGACACCTGACGTAATAACATGACAATATATAGAAGAAGGTGGCTCTTACACAAACATATACTTGTTGTAATGAAAAAAACAAGGAATTTGCCCCCGAATTATCCAAAAATGAACGCAACACCGCAAGGGTAGTCATTTTAAGTGTCCAGTTGCATTCTGGGATATCCTCTAAACAGAACGGACTACCAAGTAGTCATGCATTTAGCTGCTTTTAAATACGGATCTTTATGAAAATAAATAGAATGTGGCTCCTACACAAAGAGATAATATATTTGTTGTTGTAATGAAAAAAAACAAGGAATTTTCCCCCAAATTATCCAAAAATGAGCACAACACCGCAAGGGTAGTCATTTTAAGTGTCCCGTTGCATTCTGGGATATCCTCTAAACAGAACGGACTCCCAAGTAGTCATGCATTTCGCTGCTTTTAAATACGTATCTTTATGAAAATAAATAGGTGGCTTCTACACAAACAGATAATATATTTGTTGTAATGAAGAAAAAAAACAAGGAATTTGCCCCCAAATAATAAAAAAATGAACGCAACACCGCAAGGGTAGTCATTTTAAGTGTCCCGTTGCATTCGGGGATATCCTCTAAACAGAACGGACTCCCAAGTAGTCATGCATTTAGCTTTTAAATATGTATCTTTATGAAAATAAATAGAATGTGGCTCCTACACAAACAGATAATATATTTGTTGTTGTAATGAAAAAAAAACAAGGAATTTGCCCCCAAATTATCCAAAAATGAGCACAACACCGCAAGGATAGTCATTTTAAGTGTCCCGTTGCATTCTGGGATATCCTCTAAACAGAACAGACTCCCAAGTAAATACGTATCTTTATGAAAATAAATAGGTGGCTTCTACACAAACAGATAATATATTTGTTGTTGTTGTTGTTGTAATGAAAAAAACAAGGAATTTGCCCCCAAATTATCCAAAAATGAACGCATCACCGCAAGGGTAGTCATTTTAACTGTCTTGTTGCATTCTGGGATATCCTAAACAGAACGGACTCCCAAGTAGTCATGCTTTTAGCTGCTTTTAAATACGTATCTTTATGAAAATAAATAGGTGACTCCCACACGAACAGATAATATATTTGTTGTTGTAATTAAAAAACAAAAGGAATTTTCCCCCAAATTATCCAAAAATGAGCACAACAACGCAAGGGTAGTCATTTAAAGTGTCCCGTTGCATTCTGGGATATCCTCTAAACAGAACGGACTCCCAAGTAGTCATGCATTTCGCTGCTTTTGAATCCGTATCTTTATGAAAATAAATAGCTGGCTTCTACACAAACAGATAATATATTTGTTGTAATGAAAAAAAAAACAAGGAATTTGCCCCCAAATAATCAAAAAATGAACGCAACACCGCAAGGGTAGTCATTTTAAGTGTCCCGTTGCATTCTGGGATATCCTCTAAACAGAACGGATTCGCAAGTAGTCATGCATTTAGCTGCTTTTAAATACGTATCTTTATGAAAATAAATAGGTGGCTTCTACACAAACAGATAATATATTTGTTGTTGTAATGAAAAAAAACAAGGAATTTGCACCCAAATTATCCAAATATGAACGCAACACCGCAAGGGTAGTCATTTTAAGTGTCCCGTTGCATTCTGGGATAACCTGTAAACAGAAGTGACTACCAACTAGTCATGCATTTAGCTGCTTTTAAATACGTTGTACTATCTTTATCTCTAAAAAGGTATATTACCACCACTTTCAATTTGTAATAAATAAGCTGAGCTAGGATATTTTTAAGAATGCTTTAACTGTTTTTTATTTTCTTCTCAACTTGGTCTTGTTTCTAAATTGTAATATACAGTTGATAGATTTTTACCAACATTGAACTATGATGCAAAACCTAGTTTTAACAATACTACATATAATACTTTAACAAGCGTGTACAGCACCATTAAATATAGAAATGTCTATACGAATATAATTTATCACTTTATTTGATGTTGACAGGATGCTGCCCTTGTGGTGACCCATACGTGTTTTACACTTGAAAACAGCTAAAATACAAAATCTAAAACCAAAATAAAATATTGTGGAAGTAAGAACAAAAACAACAAACCAAAAAGTCTCAAGAGCCAAAGAAAACTTTTTTTTTTTGGTTTTATAAATACATTAATAAAAAAAGTGTAGTGTGGGTGGGGGCCCCAGTTTAGCCAGGGGTGGCCCAGCAAAAATTAAACATTATTTTAAAAGCAAATAGATTTATTAATTTAAACCTGATACCCTAGCTCAGTGGTCGGCAACCCAAAATGTTGAAAGAGCCATATTGGACCAAAAATACAAAAACAAATTTGTCTGGAGCCGCAAAAAATTAAAAGCCATATTACATACAGATAGTGTGTCATGATATATAAATTGAATTAAGAGGACTTAAAGGAAACTAAATGAGCTCAAATAAACCCAGAAATGAGGCATAATGATGCAATATGTACATATAGCTAGCCTAAATAGCATGTTAGCATTGATTCGCTTGCAGTCATGCAGTGACCAAATATGCCTGATTAGCACTCCACACAAGTCAATAACATCAACAAAACTCACCTTTGTGCATTCACGTAGACAAGTTGTGTTACCTCTTACAAGTCAGGGAAAAGATAAGTCTGTAAGTAAACTGCTTAACTTGTTTATGTGGCTCAATATGAAGGTGGAAAGTTGCTAAATTTGATAGTAAGATGTGTATTGAAAAACGATTTTTGGGCACTAAATGTTTGAGGACTTAAAATGGCTGTCTGTCGTGTATTTCCACCATAGAAATAGTTTCAACACTCAGCAGTGTTTGTTTGATGGTGGTGCTGTGTATTTGTGTGGAGCTGATGTTTACATATCGTGTATTACATTTCAGTGTGTTGATTGAATCATAAAGCTTATACATTGTCATTGTGTGTATTTCCGTTTTACAAAAAAAAAAAAAAAAGTGCAGTGCAAGACAAAGCAAGATCAACAACAATAAAGAGCCTAAATGGATGCATCTGCTTTGGAACTTTATTAGAACGTCCTGGATTGGGGTGCCATGTCCAGCAGATGACATGGCACCCCAAACCATCACCCAACCATGCAAATTTTGCATTTCCTTTGGAAATCAAGGTCCCAGAGTCTGGAGGAAGACAGGAGAGGCACAGGATCCACGTTGCCTGAAGTCTAGTGTAAAGTTTCCACCATCAGTGATGGTTTGGGGTGCCATGTCATCTGCTGCTGTCGGTCCACTCTGTTTCCTGAGATCCAGGGTCAACGCAGTCGTCTACCAGCAAGTTTTAGAGCACTTCATGCTTCCTGCTGCTGACCTGCTCTATGGAGATGGAGATTTCAAGTTCCAACAGGACTTGGCGCCTGCACACAGCGCAAAATCTACCCGTGCCTGGTTTACGGACCATGGTATTTCTGTTCTAAATTGGCCCGCCAACTCCCCTGACCTTAGCCCCATAGAAAATCTGTGGGGTATTGTGAAAAGGAAGATGCAGAATGCCAGACCCAAAAACGCAGAAGAGTTGAAGGCCACTATCAGAGCAACCTGGGCTCTCATAACACCTGAGCAGTGCCAGAAACTCATCGACTCCATGCCACGCCGCATTAACGCAGTAATTGAGGCAAAAGGAGCTCCAACCAAGTATTGAGTATTGTACATGCTCATATTTTTCATTTTCATACTTTTCAGTTGGCCAACATTTCTAAAAATCCCTTTTTTGTATTAGCCTTAAGTAATATTCTAATTTTGTGACACACGGAATTTTGGATTTTCATTTGTTGCCACTTCAAATCATCAAAATTAAATGAAATAAACATTTGAATGCATCAGTCTGTGTGCAATGAATAAATATAATGTACAAGTTACACCTTTCTCCTCTCTGAGCTGCCACCTTAACGTGGTAGAGGAGTTTGCGTGTCCCAATGATCCTAGGAGCTATGTTGTCCGGGGGCTTCCATGCCCCCTGGTAGGGTCTCCCAAGACAAACAGGTCCTAGGTGAGGGATCAGACAAAGAGCAGCTCGAAGACTTCTATGGAAATGCAAGAACCAAGACTCAGATTTCCCTCGCCCGGACGCGGGTCACCGGGGCCCCCCTCCGGAGCCAGGCCCGGAGGTGGGGCACGATGGCGAGCGCCTGGTGGCCGGGCCTGTCCCCATGGGGCCCGGCCGGGCACAGCCCGAAAAGGCAACGTGGGTCCCCCCTCCAATGGGCTCACCACCCATAGCAGGGGCCATAGAGGTCGGGTGCAATGTGAGCTGGGCGGTAGCCGAAGGCAGGGCACTTGGCGGTCCGATCCTCGGCTACAGAAGCTAGCTCTTGGGACGTGGAACGTCACCTCGCTGGGGGGGAAGGAGCCTGAGCTGGTGCGCGAGGTAGAGAAGTTCCGGTTGGATATAGTCGGACTCACCTCGACGCACAGCAAGGGCTCTGGAACCAGTTCTCTCGAGAGGGGCTGGACTCTCTTCCACTCTGGCGTTGCCAGCAGTGAGAGGCGACGGGCTGGGGTGGCAATTCTTGTTGCCCCCCGGCTCAGAGCCTGCATGTTGGAGTTCAACCCGGTGGACGAGAGGGTAGCTTCCCTCCGCCTTCGGGTGGGGGGACGGGTCCTGACTGTTGTTTGCGCTTACGCGCCAAACAGCAGCTCAGAGTACCCACCCTTTTTGGATTCACTCGAGGGAGTACTTGAGAGTGCTCCCCCGGGTGATTCCCTCGTTCTACTGGGGGACTTCAACGCTCATATTGGCAACGACAGTGAAACCTGGAGAGGCGTGATTGGGAAGAATGGCCGCCCGGATCTGAACCCAAGTGGTGTTTTGTTATTGGACTTTTGTGCCCGTCACGGATTGTCCATAACGAACACCATGTTCAAGCATAAGGGTGTCCATATGTGCACTTGGCACCAGGACACCCTAGGCCGCAGTTCTATGATCGACTTTGTAGTTGTGTCATCGGATTTGCGGCCTCATGTTTTGGACACTCGGGTGAAGAGAGGGGCGGAGCTTTCTACCGATCACCACCTGGTGGTGAGTTGGCTGCGATGGTGGGGGAGGAAGCCGGACAGACCTGGCAGGCCCAAACGCATTGTGAGGGTTTGCTGGGAACGTCTGGCAGAGTCTCCTGTCAGAGAGAGTTTCAATTCCCACCTCCGGAAGAACTTTGAACATGTCACGAGGGAGGTGCTGGACATTGAGTCCGAGTGGACCATGTTCCGCACCTCTATTGTCGAGGCGGCTGATTGGAGCTGTGGCCGCAAGGTAGTTGGTGCCTGTCGTGGCGGTAATCCTAGAACCCGTTGGTGGACACCGGCGGTGAGGGATGCCGTCAAGCTGAAGAAGGAGTCCTATCGGGTTCTTTTGGCTCATGGGACTCCTGAGGCAGCGGACAGGTACCGACAGGCCAAGCGGTGTGCGGCTTCAGCGGTCGCGGAGGCAAAAACTCGGACATGGGAGGAGTTCGGGGAAGCCATGGAAAACGACTTCCGGACGGCTTCGAAGCGATTCTGGACCACCATCCACCGCCTCAGGAAGGGGAAGCAGTGCACTACCAACACCGTGTATGGTGCGGATGGTGTTCTGCTGACCTCGACTGCGGAAGTTGTGGATCGGTGGAGGGAATACTTCGAAGACCTCCTCAATCCCACCAACACGTCTTCCTATGAGGAAGCAGTGCCTGAGGAATCTGTGGTGGGCTCTCCTATTTCTGGGGCTGAGGTTGCTGAGGTAGTTAAAAAGCTCCTCGGTGGCAAGGCCCCGGGGGTGGATGAGATCCGCCCGGAGTTCCTTAAGGCTCTGGATGCTGTAGGGCTGTCTTGGTTGACAAGACTCTGCAGCATCGCGTGGACATCGGGGGCAGTACCTCTGGATTGGCAGACCGGGGTGGTGGTTCCTCTCTTTAAAAAGGGGAACCGGAGGGTGTGTTCTAACTATCGTGGGATCACACTCCTCAGCCTTCCCGGTAAGGTCTATTCAGGTGTACTGGAGAGGAGGCTACGCCGGATAGTCGAACCTCGGATTCAGGAGGAACAGTGTGGTTTTCGTCCTGGTCGTGGAACTGTGGACCAGCTCTATACTCTCGGCAGGGTCCTTGAGGGTGCATGGGAGTTTGCCCAACCAGTCTACATGTGCTTTGTGGACTTGGAGAAGGCATTCGACCGTGTCCCTCGGGAAGTCCTGTGGGGAGTGATCAGAGAGTATGGGGTTTCGGACTGTCTGATTGTGGCGGTCCGCTCCCTGTATGATCAGTGTCAGAGCTTGGTTCGCATTGCCGGCAGTAAGTCGGACACGTTTCCAGTGAGGGTTGGACTCCGCCAAGGCTGCCCTTTGTCACCGATTCTGTTCATAACTTTTATGGACAGAATTTCTAGGCGCAGTCAAGGCGTTGAGGGGATCCGGTTTGGTGGCTGCAGGATTAGGTCTCTGCTTTTTGCAGATGATTTGGTCCTGATGGCTTCATCTGGCCAGGATCTTCAGCTCTCACTGGATCGGTTCGCAGCTGAGTGTGAAGCGACTGGGATGAGAATCAGCACCTCCAAGTCCGAGTCCATGGTTCTCGCCCGGAAAAGGGTGGAGTGCCATCTCCGGGTTGGGGAGGAGATCTTGCCCCAAGTGGAGGAGTTCAAGTACCTCGGAGTCTTGTTCACGAGTGAGGGAAGAGTGGATCGTGAGATCGACAGGCGGATCGGTGCGGCGTCTTCAGTAATGCGGACGCTGTATCGATCCGTTGTGGGGAAGAAGGAGCTGAGCCGGAAGGCAAAGCTCTCAATTTACCGGTCGATCTACGTTCCCATCCTCACCTATGGTCATGAGCTTTGGGTTATGACCGAAAGGACAAGATCACGGGTACAAGCGGCCGAAATGAGTTTCCTCCGCCGGGTGGCGGGGCTCTCCCTTAGAGATAGGGTGAGAAGCTCTGTCATCCGGGGGGAGCTCAAAGTAAAGCCGCTGCTCCTCCGCATCGAGAGGAGCCAGATGAGGTGGTTCGGGCATCTGGTCAGGATGCCACCCGAACGCCTCCCTAAGGAGGTGTTTAGGGCATGTCCGACCGGTAGGAGGCCACGAGGAAGACCCAGGACACGTTGGGAAGACTATGTCTCCCGGCTGGCCTGGGAACGCCTCGGGATCCCCCGGGAGGAGCTGGACGAAGTGGCTGGGGAGAGGGAAGTCTGGGCTTCCCTGCTTAGGCTGCTGCCCCCGCGACCCGACCTCGGATAAGCGGAAGAAGATGGATGGATGGATGGAAGTTACACCTTTTGAATGCAATTACTGAAATAAATCAAGTTTTTCAAAATATTCTAATTTACTGGCTTTTACCTGTATATATATAAAATGTAGACAAAGAGGTTTGCCATGTGCAGCATGAGGGACATTGTTGGTCAGCTCTTTTTAGCCCTGGGCATATTGTAAAAATGAAATGATTAATAATGACATATATTCTTAGATATTACACTCCTTTGAGTAAGTTTTGTTCAGACAGTTGCATATACTGATATACTAATTCATGTAAAAGTTAATTTTTTTAATGTGTGCAGTCCTCCGTGGAAGAAAGTTTGTGCACATCTGCATTAGACCCTAGTTGCTCTGTATTATGTATAATACAGAGCAGTTCCTCCCTCGATATTATGGCTTCACACGAGTAAGAAGAATTTCAAGCAGCGTATTTTCCTCTGCTAAGTTGTTTGCGCGCCATCATTTTTTCCCTTCACACAGCTGGCGCTAAATTTATGAGGAGTGCGGCAGGCCACAATACGCTGCAGAAAAGTTAGAACATGGTGTCCACGCCACAGCTGACTCACACGCACGCTTTGCACGTGACCAGGCAGCGGCACATGCTGCAAGTGGGACAGGGAAATCGCAAACAAGTCCTTCATGAAAAAAACAGCTTTGTCGTGACACGTTTAGTGGGACAATTTGGACACAAAAAAATTAAATTCGCTGACACTGAGTAAAGATACAGAAAGGGGCGGGTCTAAGCGCCTAACTTACAACTTTTTCCCACTTCTGACGTTAGAACAGGGGTGTTAAAAAGGCGACCCGCGGCTTTTTTTTTTTTTTACATTTTTTTATTGGCCGGCGACACATTCCAAAGACAAAATAACCTCTTAAAGGGAGAAGAAGGTGTGTGAAAGTTAACTTTCAGTTTCAATCCCTGTTAAGGCCGAGCTGCAAGATGAGGAGGGCGACCATTTTAGAGATTGTTCGTACTACTTACTTCTTATGTATAGAATAAATTGTTGAACTTCAATTGTAGTCCCCTCTCATCATCTTAGTCCGCCTTAGAATACAAAGATCTGGGTGGACTGTTCCCTCCTAAAGGGAGGGTTACAATAATCCGAATATCGATCCTTTTCATAATTTTCAAAAATCTACTTTTAAAAAGGCATTTTGTTAGGCCAGTGGCTCGCAAACTGTTTTCCCCAAGTAGCACCTCAGCAAAATACTGACTCTCCAAGTACCACCATATCAGCAACATTAAAATATAGTAGTGTAGTAGGCCTAAGTTTTCATTAATAACAAGGCAGGGGTTTTATTTAACAAGTATATTTAATATTTTTGGCCACTAACATTACACACAGTTTGAACAGTAACACTGGGTTGGGATATAGGAGAATAAAACACTGTACTTTAATCAAGTGATTCTTTGGCGTACCACAGTTTGACAATCACTGAAGGTGGGCCGTCTTAATTTTGGTTCATTAGACTTTACTTTTAATATTTAACCTGAAAATGTTCTATAATTGAAAATGTCTTTAAATACACATTAACATTGATCCAAAACACTATAGTGTAGTTAAAAAATGGATTAAAATAAAAACATGAATAAATAAGTACACTGCATAATTATTAGTTTATTAGCCCTCTAATTAGCAACACTATACTGTATTATTTGAATATCTTAGGCCCAATAACAAGGTACTTTTAGTATTAGTTTCTCTTAAAAAAACAACTATTTTTACAGCATATATAAGTACATGTCTCCATCTTTCGGGGGTCCTTGGTCTGGAAAACCGAGAAGCCTGATTTATATGTCAGCAGCCAATAGAAGATTTATATCCAAAACTCATTTATAGCGAGAAACGATTTTAAATTGCTAGAGAAAGACATACGTTGGTTTTCCAAACATGAGAAGTAAGAAAGTGAGTGTGAAGGACAGTGCATGCAGAGAAGGAGAACTGGATGATATTCATTGAATTAAAGAAAGCAATCACAAAACAGAGTTGGTGAAACAGTTGGAACGTACCACTTCTCTTCTGCACCACACTGAAGCACAATGAGCTGACAACGCCAGCCAAGGTTGTTAAAATATTATCCAATGAGCGGACATTTATCAATGAAAATATGGAGAAGCTGCTGATGGTGTGTTTGACAAAGAAGCAGCTGAAAGTAGAAGTCCACTCTCCAAGGTAAAATAATAAATTATTATTACTACTACAACGGTGTGCTACATTCTATGGTAGCTTTTCATTAGGGATATCCGATATTCCGATATTGTCCAACTCTTTAATTACCGATACCGATATCAACCGATATATACAGTCGTGGAATTAACACATAATTATGCCTAATTTGGACAACCAGGTATGGTGAAGATAAGGTACTTTTTTTTTTTTTTTTTTAAATAATAAAATAAATTAAAAACATTTTCTTGAATAAAAAAAGAAAGTAAAACAATATAAAAACAGTTACATAGAAACTAGTAATTAATAAAAATTAGTAAAATTAACTGTTAAAGGTTAGTACTATTAGTGGACCAGCAGCACGCACAATCATGTGTGCTTACGGACTGTATCCCTTGCAGACTGTATTGATATATATTGATATATAATGTAGGAAGCAGAATATTAATAACAGAAAGAAACAACCCTTTTGTGTAAATTAGTGTAAATGAGGGAGGTTGTTTGGGTTGGTGCACTAATTGTAAGTGTATCTTGTGTTTTTTATGTTGATTTATTAAAAAATAAATCAATATAAATAAACCCGATACCGATAATAAAAACAATACAGACGACATTTTAACGCATTTATCGGCCGATATTATCGGACATCTCTATTTTTCATACGATATTTCATATGTAAAAACATTTTTTTTAAAAAGGCATGTTACATGTTAAAATTGTGCTTTTTTGAGGCTCGAAGCACTGATGAAATTAATTTCATTAGGAGCTGTTTTGCAATACAAGTCTTTTTTTTTTTTTTTTTTTTTTTTACAGAAAGATGCATTACAATACCAATTAAACTCCTATCCCAATGTACTTCAGTCTTCAAAAACAAAACTTTTTATCATTTAAAATGACAATTGTTTCTTTCCACTGCCTTCCTATTCAATTATTTCCCATTTTAATAGTTTCATTTTACTTCCAAAACTTGCTGTGGGCCAATATTTGAGAAGTAGGACAGAAATGTGTAAAAGATAGTAATTAATAGTAGTGTGTACTTTTAATATAGTGACATTTATCCCTGCCAAGTGTGGCCTACTTGAAAATGTCAAGTGGACCATTAGTTTGTGTACCCAAAATAAGTGGAGCATTAAGTTCAGCTGCTGTTGTGGAGATGAATAACACGTTAAAAAAAAGAACACGATGCACGTGCGGTCGACACTGGAAAAAAAACCCCAAAACATCTCATTTGCATACGTCTGGTATGCTCACCATGATTGGCTCGCACCCTCATTTTGGGCTTTTTATTGCTTGTTTGCCAGAGCGAGCAAGCGAGAGTGTAGAGAGGGTATATGAGGTGAACCCCTCCTCCCTACATTAAAACTATTTCTGTATTAAAGAATAGGCGACCAAGATACAGTCTCCTTTCCTTCGTGTTTTTATTTCCATATTTGCGCAGATAACTTAATCAGGAAGCAAAAAATATACCAGACAATAAAGTACTAAAAATCTGAGATAGAAACAAAAGCCCTCACACAAACCACCAGGAACTCACACCCCTCCTCCTCCTCCTCCCGCTGCCGTCGCCCCCTGCTGGTTTATGTGGCGTACCGCTTTGTCCACTGTTTGGCTGTTCGGTCATGTTCGGCTCTGTTGGTCGTGTACTGGGTGGCGATGCTTCCAACCAGAGGGTCGGCTGCAGGGGGCGAGACGGGCTGAAAGGTCAAACGACCATTTGACTGGACAGGAAGTGTGTGTGTCTGACCTGGGTTGCAGTCTGTGAGCAGGGAGCAGATGGACAGCAGCACCTTGGAGATGGTGAGGGCGGGGCTCCAGTTGTCCTTCAGGATGTCCAGGCAGATCACGCCCTGGCTATTGATGTTGCAGTGATAGATCCTCGTGCGGAACGTCACCTGCGGACGACGCTCACGTTAGCAAACCTCACTTGCACCTTTGTTTACACTCGAATGGACGTCACGGTCGCAAACACTAGGCAAGGCAAGGAAGGCTGGACCGATAAAATGATATCAATATATATCGCGATTAGAGGTGTCCGATAATGGCTTTTTTGCCGATATTGTCCAACTCTTAATTACCGATTCCGATATCAACCGATACCGATGTATACAGTCGTGGAATTAACACATTATTATGCCTAATTTTGTTGTGATGCCCCGCTGGATGCATTAAACAATGTAACAAGGTTTTCCAAAATAAATCAACTCAAGTTATGGAAAAAAATGCCAACATGGCACTGCCATATTTATTATTGAAGTCACAAAGTGCATTATTTGTTTTAACATGCCTCAAAACAGCAGCTTAGAATTTGGGACATGCTCTCCCTGAGAGAGCATGAGGAGGTTGACGTGGGCGGGGTTGAGGTTTTAGGGCAGGGGTCGGCAACCCGCGGCTCTAGAGCCGCATGCGGCTCTAGAGCCGCATGCGGCTCTTTAGCGCCGCCCTAGTGGCTCTCTGGAGCTTTTTCAAAAATGTATGAAAAATGGAAAAGGTTGAGGGGAAAAAAATATATTTTTTGTTTTAATATGGTTTCTGTAGGAGGACAAACATGACACAAACCTCCCTAATTGTTATAAAGCACACTGTTTATATTAAACATGCTTCACTGACTCAAGTATTTGGCGAGCGCCGTTTTGTCCTACTAATTTTGGCGGTCCTTGAACTCACCGTAGTTTGTTTACATGTATAACTTTCTCCGACTTTTGAGGACATGTTTTATGCCACTTCTTTTTCTGTCTCATTTTGTCCACCAAACTTAACGTTGTGCATGAATGCACAAAGGTGAGTTTTGTTGATGTTATTGACTTGTGTGGAGTGCTAATCAGACATATTTGGTCACTGCAAGACTGCAAGCTAATCGATGCTAACATCCTATTTAGGCTAGCTATATGTACATATTGCATCATTATGCTAATTTGTAGCTATATTTGAGGTCATTTAGTTTCCTTTAAGTCATCTCAATTCAATGTATATCTCATGACACACTATCTGTATGTAATATGGCTTTTCATTTATTGCGGCTCCAGACAGATTTGTTTTTGTATTTTTGGTCCAATATGGCTCTTTCAACATTTTGGGTTGCCGACCCCTGTTTTAGGGTGTAGCGGGGGGTGTATATTGTAGCGTCTCGGAAGAGTTAGTGCTGCAAGGGGTTCTGGGTATTTGTTCTGTTACGGTGCGGATGTTCTCCCGAAATGTGTTTGTCATTCTTGTTAGGTGTGGGTTCACAGTGTGGCGCATATTTGTAAGAGTGTTAAAGTTGTTTATACGGCCACCGTCAGTGTGACCTGTATGGCTGTTGACCAAGTATGCTTTGCATTCACTTGTGTGTGTGAAAAGCCGTAGATATTACGTGATTGGACTGGCACGCAAAGGCAGTGCCTTTAAGGTTTTTTGGTGCTCCGTACCTCTCCCTACGTCTGTGTACCACTCCGTACAGCGGTGTTTTAAAAAGTCATAAATTCTACTTTTTCAAACCGATCATTTCCGAACCGATACAGATCATTTCCGATATTAAATTTTAAAGCATTTATCGGCCGATAATATCGGCAGCCCGATATTATCGGACATCTCCAATCGCGATAGACACAATCGATATATACTGTGTATATTTTTGGGTGGTAGAAACCCGGAAATAGGGTTGTATGGTATACCGGTATTAGTATAGTACCGCGATACTAATGAATCATATTCGGTACTATACCACCTTTAAAAAGTACCGGTCCCCCACCCCTGCCGCACAATCGCGGAGTACTTACAAACAGACACAGTATGTAGACAGACAAGGGAGAAGGGACACATTTTGGCTTAAAAACTAAAGAGAAAGGTGAAGTTATAACTCAAACGCCCTCAGGATGAGGTGCTTTAAGACATGGCTAGCTAGCTAGCTAGCTAACAGCTAATGTGTTTTAGCTACTTTTAACAATGTTTTAGCTACTTCTAAATCACTAATCCTTGCCTCCATGGTGACAAATAAAGTACGTTTCTTACAAGTATCATCCCTGCAGGACGAGGAATAGCTAAACATACTTCACTGGCGTCAAATGCCATTGGTGGATCTACACTTGACATCCACTGTAATGATACCAAGTACAGGAGCGTATTTAGTCGATACTACTGTGATTCCATCGATATTTTTTTAGCATCAAAAAATCTTCTTTCGTTTTAAAAAAATATATATTACGGTATGTTGATAAACTCAGGAAATATGTCCCTGGACACATGAGGACTTTGAATATGACCATTGTATGATCCTGTAACTACTTGGTATCGGATTGATACCCAAACTTGTGGTATCATCCAAAACTAGTGTAAAGTATCAAACAACAGAAGAATAAGTGATTGTTACATTTTAACAGAAGTGTAGATAGAACATGTTAAAAGAGAAAGTAAGCATATATTAACAGTAAATGAACAAGTAGATTAATAATTCCTTTTCTACCAATTGTCCCTCAAAATGTTGACAAAATAATAGAATGGAAAATGACACAATATGTTACTGCATATGTCAGCAGACTAAATTAGGAGCCTTTGTTTGTTTACTTACTACTAAAAGACAAGTTCTCTTGTATGTTCACGATTTTATTTAGGGACAAACTTGCAATAAGAAACATATGTTTAATGCACCCTAAGATTTTATGTTAAAATAAAGCCAATAATGCAATTTTTTGTGGTCCCCTTTATTTAGAAAAGTATCAAAATACATTTTGGTACCAGTACCAAAATATCGGTATCAGGACAACACTACGCGGAAACAACAACGCAAGGTTGGTCGCATGAACAAAGGCATTTGATGTGGTACGGTTGCAAAACAGGAAGTGATAAGTGAGAAACGGGAGGGACACGCTAAACAGCCAATCGCCTAACACTATCAACTATGATTATGACATCTTGTTGTCTCGCTGTTGATTCTCTGCACGGAGTGAGAAGAGAAAGTAAATACGAGAGCGGCACAGAGCCAATAAATAGTGGGCAAAACAGGAAAAGTCACCACAACAGTATGGCACTTTTTAAAAACCGAACGTAGTTCTTCGCCACCCTCTCCTTTTTTTCCAACTCTCGTCTGTTCCCTATTTGAATGTACAGAAACGACAGGTAGGAACTACAGTGCAGGACTGTCTAATTAAAATAAATAACTAAATATAACAAATATAATATTTAAATAACTGCATAACAAATTAATTTCCATAATTAAATAAGAATAACAGACCAAATTAAATGTTGCACAGCCATAAATTCCTGGTACTAAACTGCAACAAATAGTTTTCAGGTTTTTCTGTTTACATTTTCACACTTTGCACTATTTTGCTACTTTCTTACATATTACTTATTTTTGTACCCTCATTTTAAGAGGTTATTGTTAAGCATTATTGTGATTTTAGAATTGAGTTTACATTGAGTGGTTTCCATGCTTGTGTTGACATTTCCTTTACCCACCTGCTCCCAGTGCCACCCACACTGGTTTAAATGTAACTTAGATATTGGGTTTTCACTATGTAAAGCGCTTTGAGTCACTAGAGAAAAAGCGCTATATAAATATAATTCACTTCACTTTCTGCCTTGATAGCTGAGGGTGTTATAATCAGAGGAAGGTTACATTTGAAACAAAAATGTTTACATTTAATATTGTTTTCTCCTCATCCTTATCTTCCATATGTCATAAAAAATATCAATAATTTTCGATAGACCAATATAAAAACATATATCGTGATAAAGTTTTCAGCCATATCGCCCAGCCCTAAAGGCAAGTTATTTGCAAAGCACATTTCCACATAAGGCAAATCAAAGTGCTTTACATTAAAGCTTAAAGGCAGCAAGACAAAGACAAACAGTCGATTACAAAGTGAAAAAAACATAAAAACACGAATAACATACAACAATAAAATAAAAAAGGGTAACAAAAGTTGCAGGGCAGGGCAGAGAAAGGAAAAATAAAAATGGAAATATACAATCAAGAATAGTAAGCACATACAAGTAAAACCGGAAAAGAAAGGTGTGGTTAAAAGTGAGAGCAATAGAATACAGCAGCTAGGCATTTCATTCAAGAGTACGCTGCAGTAAACAATAGTTTTTATCCCTGATTTAAAGGAGTTGACAGTTTGAGCAGACCTCAAATCAGCAGGAAGTCTGTTCCCCTGGTGAAGAGCATTACTGAATGCTGCCTCACCTCGTTTGGTTTTTGTTCTTGGGAAACGCCACAAACCAGTTCATGATCACCTAAGGGGTCTGGATGCTTAACAGGCGACTGGTAAATCAAGCATTAATTTGGTCAGAGACCATACAGTGCTTCATGGACCAGCAGTACAATTTAAATCTATCCTTTGACTCACAGGAAGCCGGTGTTGTGATCTTTAAACCTGTGTGATATGGTCCAGTTTCTTAGGTTTGTAAGGACTCAACATTCTGCTGCAGCTGCTTGAGTGATTTTTTTGTTGAGGCCTGTAAAGATGCCATTGCAACAATCCAACCTACTAAAATTAATGTATAAATACGTTTTTCCAGGTTTAGTGAGAAACCCCTTAATTCTACCACTATTGTTTAGGTGGTAATAGGCCAATTTGGGGATGGACTTTGGATGCTCGTTGAGGTTCAGGTCTGAGTCAATAATTACACCAAGATTTCTGGCTTGATTTGTCGCGGTCAATGACATGGAGTTGCAGTGAGCACTAACAATATTAACGCAGACGCACACCAGTAAAATACAAATAGGTGTTTAATTCATGCAGGGGCTTTTAACAGCATGCAGTGTGCTGTAGAAACACACGGACGCCCCCTGGCGGCCAAAGAAATAACTGCTTTGGCTCCAGGAAACAGAATCTACCAAAATATTTGAGCTTTCACTTTCACAAACAATGACTTACCATCCTTGGATTAAAAAGTGTGTCATGCAACACAAAAGGCTCAATTAATTTTGTAAAACCTTTTTTTTTTTTACAAAAACTTTTGGACTTTTCAATTTAAAAAGAGTTTTATCAAAACACTTCCTTGTGGTCTACATCAGCGGTCCCCAACCTTTTTTGCACCACGGACCGGTTTAATGTAGGCATTATTTTCAGGGACCGGCTTTCCACTTGTGTCAGATAAATACTGCAAAAATAAGGGCATGAAAAATACAACTCACTATAACGCTGAATTGGTGGGAGCCCTGGGCTTGTTTCTTTTCAATGAAATGCAGATGGAAATCAGCCTTTGGCTACAATCAGTCACATTTATATTTGATATGTTCATTGATGTGCATTGTATCATGTCACAAAGTTATGACAAATATAACAAATGGCAACTTCCTATCAGTTTTATTGTACATCTGTAAAGAAGCTTATGGGTGTGTCTAGTGGGACAGGTGAAAGTTAAGTTGGAGAAAATGCAGTCGTTTATAAATGATTTAATGTTTCCCTGCGGCCCGGTAGAAAATGCGTCACGGACCGGTACCGGTCCCCGGACCGGTGGTTGGGGACCCCACTGGTCTACATAACATGTAATGGTGGTTCTTTGGTCAAAATGTTGCATAGATTATGTTTTACAGATCATCTTCAAGCCATTTCCTGTCCGTCTTTTCAGGATACGCTGTTTTGTGGGCGGTTTTATTTACGTGGCTCCACTTCGACTGAGTCTTATCCCTGTCAGCCATGTTGTAATTTTTAGCACTTCCATATGGAGTCTACTGACTGACAGTTTAGAACTTAATGCTACTTTGTATTAGAAATGGCAACAGCGGAGGATGCATGTGCGAGCCAGTCTGCCCTGTAACAAGAGGACAAAGAGAAAAGGAAAAAAACCTTTTTGGGTACATTTCTACCATATATGGAGATATCTGCTGACGCCAACAATTGGAAACGGCTTGTTCGGAGAAAGTATAAAGGAAGGCAAGATTGTTTTATAAATAGTTCCGCAATACATCCATGGTTTGCTTTAAAATTTTCAGGTCCTATGCAGACCGCAAATACCCTATAACAGGTACCAATAGGTAAGAAAAATTGATTTGGCCTAATATGTCACCTTTAATATAAATACACACTAAGAGATTAAAGGCATAAGATATTAAAGTGTTGAATCATTTAAACAAACAAATGCACTACGAGTAGGGATGTCCCGATTTAGGCCCCTAAAAAAAGAATATTGTATTATTCGGACTATAAGTCGCATTTTTTTCATAGTTTGGCCGGGGGTGCGACTTATACTCAGGAGCGACTTGTGTGTGAAATTATTAACACATTACCATAAAATATCAAATAATATTATTTAGCTCATTCACGTAAGAGACTAGACGTATAAGATCTCATGGGATTTAGCGATTAGGAGTGACAGATTGTTTGGTAAACGTATAGCATGTTCTATATGTTATAGTTATTTGAATGACTCTTACCATAATATGTTACGTTAACATACCAGGCACGTTCTCAGTTGGTTATTTATGCCTCATATAACGTACACTTATTCATGCTGTTGTTCACTATTCTTTATTTATTTTAAATTGCCTTTCAAATGTTTATTCTTGGTGTTGGGTTTTATTAAATACATCTCCCCAAAAAATGCGACTTATACTCCAATGGGACTTATGTTTTTTTCCTTCTTTATTATGCATTTTCGGCCGGTGCAACTTATACTCCGAAAAATACGGTACCTGAAAATGTTTTATAGCAAGTAACTTAAGCAAAAGCAGTAACAATAAACAAAAAGGCTACCATTTAAATCATTTAGGTTTTGTCCTCAAAGCATACTCTGTGAGTTTGTAAACAATAACAAAAAACACCAAAAAATATGTTATTTAAAAAATAAAAAAAAAGATTTACTCACTTTGTCAATTATATACGAATACTATACTAGGTATCAATAGTGTCAACATCTGGATCGATCACCCCTACTTTACATTCAAGCTTTAGCGGTTCGCTTCTTGCGTTGTCCTGCTCGGTGTGAGTAGCATGCTTCGCCAACCCCTTTTCTCTAGTCTTCCAGTGATAATGTTACATGGAAGAAACTTAGTTTATTTTTACCAATAATATTCAAGAAATGGCTTCCCACTGTGGATAGACCACGCGCTCGTTGCAGCTCGCTCTCAAATTGGAGCTGGAATTCATGCAACAAGGAATATGCAAATGTGATTGTGTCTCCCTGAGCGTGCATTTTGAAGGAATCTTTCACATGAGTACAATTTTAGCAGGTAAAGAACCGCTGGACGCAGCAGTTCATCAGCTGAAGAAGGCAAATATCGGCCCTGTTTAGGACATCTCTAGCAAGGAGCATAGAAAGAGGCATCTAAAGGCTAATATGTCCCGACATTATGAGAAGCTCTATTCTATCATGCAGCCTAACGAGTCATTTGTATTACTGCAGCAACATTAAAAACACACCAAACAAAGGAGTCATTTCATTTTCATGAACTGAAACTGTAAAACAGTCACTGAGAAGGAAAACAACATGACTAATAATTTACACACAGTTATGGCAAGCCTTAACCAGAATTTAATGTGAAGATGCCACAAAATACAAAGCATGACCGTGACATACCTTGGGGGGTTTAAAGGGGTAGTCGGGCGTGAAGGCGATGTCCAGGAAGAAGACGCCTCCCTCGTACACGGACCCCGGCGGTCCCAAGATGGTGGACCTCCACTCATAGATGTTGTCTCCTTTAGGGCCGGCGCTGCAGGGACAACCCACGTGAATGAGAGAAAGCTGAGAGGCGGCAGCAACGTAGCACTTTCACTTCACATGCAGAAACCACATCCTGGCACATATGGTTTGCTTTTGAACAAATATCAAAAACACAGTAAGTGCATCTACTCTACATCCTGATTCCGTAGCCATGCTGATATTTGATCAAAACATGGGCAATAAAAACATAATTCAGCCGACAATAGAGGTTTTGAATTGTATTGCAATAATCTACATTGATGACACCGTTTAGCAGAGACCCGCACAATTAAACACGCTGCACCGCATCATTGATGTAATAAATAAGCATGGGTGAAAGCTGGTGGGAGAAAACTAATGAAAAAGACAAAATCAACATCCCCCGTTGTTAGTCATTTAAGTAGCCATGCCTAATACTTAGTTTTTTTACCTAATCCAGAATATCCCTTCCTTCATTAACACTATATTATTTTTTAATGCTCTCTGTAACTTGGCTGACATTTTAGAATCACTAAATCAAAACGCGAGCTGGATGTTAAAGAGGTCATATTATGATTTTGTTCTACATTTAAAACACTTCCTTGTGGTCTACATAACATGCAATGGTGCTTCTTTGGTCAAAATGTTGCACAGTTTATGTTTTACAGATTGTTTTCAAGCCGCTTTCTCACAGTCTCCTCAAAATGTGCCGTTTTGTGGGTTTTATTTACAAACCCTGTTTCCATATGAGTTGGGAAATTTTGTTAGATGTAAATATAAATGGAATACAATGATTTGCAAATCATTTTCAACCCATATTCAGTTGAATATGCTACAAAGACAACATATTTGATGTACAAACTGATAAACATTTTTTTTTTGCAAATAATCATTACCGTATTTTCCGCACCATAAGGCGCACCTAAAAACCACAATTTTTCTCAAAAGCTGACAGTGCGCCTAATAACCCGGTGCGCTTTATTACGATTCATTTTCATAAAGTTTCGGTCTCGCAACTTCGGTAAACAGCCGCCATCTTTTTTCCCGGTAGAACAGGAAGCGCTTCTTCTTCTACGCAAGCAACCGCCAAGGAAAGCACCCGCCCCCATAGAACAGGAAGCGCTTCACCCGCCCCCGGAAGAAGAAGAAAAAACGCGCGGATATCACCGTACGTTTCATTTCCTGTTTACATCTGTAAAGACCACAAAATGGCTCCTACTACGCGACAAGGATCCGGATCATAAAAAGACGCAATCTCTCCATCCGCACACGGATTACTACCGTATTTCACAGCAACTGATATTCCTGTGAACTGCACTGTGGAACGGGAGCACGTACGGTGAATATTCGCACCACAGGGAATGAGGAGTCATCCTTCACTGTGGTTCTAGCTTGCCATGCTAACTTCCACCCATCCAAAAGAGACCTTTCCAGCCGGCGTCATCATAAAAGCTAACTCGAAGGGATGGATGGATGAAGAAAAGATGAGCGAGTGGTTAAGGGAAGTTTACGCGAAGAGGCCGGGTGGCTTTTTTCACACAGCTCCGAAGGCGAACACACCTTCACTAAGACGGGCAGATAGCGCCGGTCGACATACGCCAACATCTGCCAGTGGATCGTAAATGCCTGGGCAGATAGTTTCGGTCACAACTGTGGTCCGAGCTTTCCGGAAGGCAGGATTCACAGAACTGCTGCACAACAACAGCGACACTGACTCCCGATGACTTCTACGAGACGGAACCGGCCATTTTTGGATCCCACGCTTCCGCAACTTTTCAATTCGGACACCGAAGACGAAGAATTCGAAGGATTTACGAATGAAGAATAACTTCAGAAGGTGAGCGCTATGTTTATTTTGTGTGTTGTGACATTAACGTTCGAGCAACATTATGTTGCTATTTATTGCTCTACACCATTTTGAATTTTACTATGTTTGTGATTGCACATTTGCGTACATTTTGGGACAGAGTTGTTAGAACGCTGGTTTTCAATATATTATTAAAGTTTGACTGAACTATCTGACTGTTTTTTTGACATTCACTTTAGCGCAGCGTTTTTTTGACATTCACTTTAGCGCAGCGTAGGCGCGGCTTTTAGTCCGGGGCGGCTTATTGGTGGACAAAATTATGAAATATGTAATTCATAGAAGGTGCGGCTAATAATCCGGTGCGCCTTATAGTGCGGAAAATACGGTAACTTTAGAATTTGATGCCAGCAACACGTGACAAAGAAGTTGGGAAAGGTGGCAAAAAATACTGATAAAGTTGAGGAATGCTCATCAAACACTTATTTGGAACATCCCACAGGTGAACAGGCAAATTGGGAACAGGTGGGTGCCATGATTGGGTATAAAAGTAGATTCCATGAAATGGTCAGTCATTCACAAACAAGGATGGGGTGAGGGTCACCACTTTGTCAACAAATGCGTGAGCAAATTGTTGAACAGTTTAAGAAAAACCTTTCTCAACCAGCTATTGCAAGGAATTTAGGGATTTCACCATCTACGGTCCGTAATATCATCAAAGGGTTTAGATAATCTGGAGAAATCACTGCACTTAAGCAGCTAAGCCCGTGACCTTCGATCCCTCAGGCTGTACTGCATCAACAAGCGACATCAGTGTGTAAAGGATATCACCACACGGGCTCAGGAACACTTCAGAAACCCACGGTCAGTAACTGCAGTTGGTCGCTACATCTGTAAGTGCAAGTTAAAACTCTCCTATGCAAGGCGAAAACCGTTTATCAACAAAACCCAGAAACGCCGTCGGCTTCACTGGGCCTGAGCTCATCTAAGATGGACTGATACAAAGTGGAAAAGTGTTCTGTGGTCTGACGAGACTGAGACAATGCCAAGCCACGTGTTACATCAACGTGGCTTCATATTAAAAGAGTACGGGTACTAGACTGGCCTGCCTGTAGTCCAGATCAATCTCTCGATTATAAGTTTGTTATTATTTTTTGAGCCACGACAGTTTTAAAGTATATAGCTGTCTTCATGGCAGCTTTGTGTTATTGGCGTCAACATTGCAACATTTTCTAATTACATTACAGCGGTTTGCTCTTTAATTCCTATTTGTATGTTTTTTTTGTAATATTAGTTTTAAAATGTGCCAAGGGCCACACTTTGGACACCCCTGTTCTAAAACAATGATAACACGATTCAACTCGATCTACACTTAAGTATTAAAAACACTGCAGGGAAGGCTGCGAAGTCCCGACAATGTGACGTGTCGTATCATACAGCTGCCTCGCGCATGCGTGTGATTGTACTAGTTGAGTGGTGAGTTCACAGCTGTTTGTGCGTTCTTGCATATAATACGAGTGCCAACACTGAAGAACGTAAGAAAACACTATTGAAATCCAGAAAGAAGTAAGAGGTGGTGTTGGTGGTCCACCCGCAATGAGATGCTGTCTCTTTTGTGTTAGCACTTATAATGAAGGCCAGTGAACTCACCTGCAGTTTGGCGGAGGGTCCAGTGTGATATCAGCCAGCTCTTTCTGAATCCTGCACAAAAGAAAAGACCAAACAGTTTTTACGATTGTCTGCCGCCACACCTGATATTTGTGTACATCACCATTACAACAAACGCACCAGTCATGTAACTTCACTACAGCTTATTTAAAACTACAACTTAAACAGTATCATACGTCATTAACCAACAGTCCATGACAGAGTCATGATATTTTCGCACATTTACTGAGGGAAAATATAAATCCTGACGTATGGCTCATAAGTTCTTGAAGAGAGTTGCTCAAATGTTTGCAGCTCAACTATAGCTCAAATTGTGAATTTTCTTAATACAATATCAATGAATAAGTTGATTTCCTCACAATAAAAGCTTGTTAAATGTCCGACAGTCTAACCAAACAAAACAATGCTATTCAATCTCTAAATAGCGACAGTGCAATTTAAAAAAAAAAAAATACTTAAGGAGCCATCATTAGAAATAGTATGACGGCCAACACTTGCTCCCATCGCTCAAAGTCCAAGCGTATCGCCGGCCAGGGCGAGCTTGCTCCACTACTCTGGTTCTGTACCAAGTAACTGCTGTTTGATGACGTCACAACCAAGGCTGGCTATTAGGGGTGCTTTAAAAAAAATCTGTTCACATCCGAATCGCGATTCTCATTTATTCAGAATCTAAATTGATTGTTTAAAAAAAAAAAAAAAAAAGTTTTATGGATTACTGCAAGCAAAAGTACATTGTGTAACCTGTTTTGAAAAGTTTTTAATATAGTTACTATTAGGGCTGGGCGATATGGACGAAAAAGTATATCTCAATATATTTTTTCTTAAACTTGATATGGTAAATGGGTTATACTTGTATAGCGCTTTTCTGCCTTCAAGGTTGGTAGAAGCTGGGGATTGAACCAGGAACCCTCAGGTTGCTGGCACGGCCACTCTCCCAGCAGCGCCACGCCGTCCCCAGTATTCGATATATATCTCAATATATTTTCCGGTGAAAGTATACATATAATGATATTCATTTTTGAGCGAGATTCACTTAAATTGAAGTGAGTGACAACTGTAGTGTAAACAGTCAGTGGCACTTTTATTAACCCAGTTAGTCAAGATGGGTATTAACAGCACAGAAAATAAACTGTTTAAGTAGCACAGAATTACATAACATAAATAAAATAGAAAAATATTATTTCTATTTCTATTCTTTCATTTGGGATGTCTATTGTGATTTCCCTTCCTGGTTTCATGAGCCGCCCTATCATGCCTCTGATTGGCCTGTCCCTAATGTTTTTCCTTAATCTCAACCAATCGTGAATCATCATAGTAAACAACCAACCAATCATGGATGTTCTTATACGTGCAAGCATGTCTTGGAAGGATGAAGGGGAGGGGTTTAGTAGCCCATGAGAGGGAGTGGGTGAGAATCAAGGAACACAACAAATAAGCGGTGTTTGGTCATTTTAACGTGAAATAAATTATATCGATATTGTTTATTCATATCTTGTTAAAAAATATATCGATTCATCTTACAAACTCGATATATTGCCCAGCCCCAGTTAATATACCAAATTATACATTGCGAGAATCGATTCTGCATCGAATTGTCACTCCAAGAATGGGATCAAATGTGTCTAATGAGCTTCCCCTATATGAAAAACCAGCAGCCGCCACTGGTATACGGCCTGCGTTACATTTTACAATAAGCAGCAACAAATAAAAAATAGAGCAAAACTATATGAAAAAATATACACTAATTATCAATAACACAGACTAGTTTTAAATGCATGGACATTTTTTATAACTTTTTTAAGAAAATGTATGCATCATTGCCAGGGGTGTGCATCTCTACCTTATGGGGATTCGATATGAATCTCGATACACGGGTTACGATACGATTCACTAATACTTTTTAAAACATTACGATTTGATTCGCTGCGATGCAATTTGATGCAGATGGAAAATTACGTGTATCACGTCAGAACAATGTACCGGTAATGTGTTTATTTTCTAAATAGACACATACAAAACAGGCGGTGCTTACATTAATTATGAGCAACTAGTCAACGTATCAACTTCAAGGCATTGCAATCCATAAACTTAAAAGAAAAGATGTAAACAAAACACTTTTGCAAAGGCTACTCGGTATTTACTGTTTGCTCAGGTAGCAAAAATTAAATGGAGAGAAAGAAAGCAAGCAAGCTGTGCATCTAGTAGAGGTGTTATAACACACAGTACCACAAGTGCAAACCACATAAACTAAACAGCAGCTGCAGTGCAGAAGGTCAAAAGGCAACATTCCAAAAAAAAGGGCAGTTCCTCTTTAAGTGGCATTCACTTGAAACAGTCTAACTCTTGTTAGCGTGCGTGACTTTGAGGGACTTTTGAGGATGAATTGTTTTTACAAACTTTTGTGGTGTTGCTTCTTATTTGTAATTATTCCAAGTTGATTTGTAATGTGTATGCAGCGGTATACATCCCTAATAAACAGTGCAGTAGCTGTGATAACCTCAGAGTTGTGGCTGAAAGTCTTTCAAATCAGTGTCTTTGTCTTGCCAGTTGGTATGTCTGCTAGCATTAGCATCCTTAGCGTCCTCATCGTTGGCTTGAGTGTCTCGATGCTGTCACTCATATTAGTCGTGTTGCCGCTAATTTATCACTGCTTTCTAAACGTTACAAATGGCCATACTTTCATCCAACTGACCATTCTTTTTAGCCACAGATTAGATTTAATATTCGGTGGTGCTATTGTTTGTAAACTCTTTTCGGTGCTCTGTCGTCAGTACTCTCGTATTACGCCATCACAGAAATCTCGCAAGATTAGAGCGAACATATTTCGTAGTAGATCTGCAAGCAATCGATTTATGACTTTACAACCGGATATCGACCGATCCGTACAATATATAGATTGATCGAGAGGCCTGCCAAACAATGTACTCATATCTAAAGTAGGGCTGGGCGATATATCGATATACTCGATATATCACATGTTTGTCTCTATGCGATATATAAATGACTATATCGTGATATTCGAGTATAAGTTCTCACGCAGTTGCTTTTAGCTGTGGGCATTACACTACAGGCTCTTCCCACTCTCTTATCTGTCCTTCTCACAGACAGCAAGCGCACCTTCTTACTTACGTCACATACGTATACGCCCTCGCGGAGCAGAGAGGTAGCAGCATGGGTAACGTTAGCTGTAATGCTAGCGGAGTGGTGCGAGCGGTAATACGAGAGAAAGTGCACTTATAGCTTGTTTTAAAATGTCTCTGACAATCTTGCACTTTCTGTTTTGGAAATGACATGAATGTTTATAACTGTTTAATAAATACAGTTTTGGTCAATTGACTTAGTTGTGATTTCCCTCTCTGCATGAAAGTTTAAAATGAACACATATTAATGCAGTATGAACAAAAATGTTTTAATGTAGACACATAGAATCATCATACTGCTGTGATTATATGTATCAAGTGTTCATTCAAGGCTAAGGCAAAATATCGAGATATATATCGTGTATCGCGATATGGCCTAAAAATATCGAGATAATAATAAAAGGCCATATCGCCCAGCCCTAATCTAAAGTTAAAATCAGTTTGTACCGATTATTTTTTACACCCCTAATCATCGCCGATTATGCAAATTGCACGACGACACCATATCGACCACAAGTATATTGGCAAGCTGGGGCAAACTCTTGTGTAATTTTGAATGACCTTTTGGCGCTGGTGGAAAGCAGCTTGGAGGTCTTGCTCATGCTGGCTTTGCTCTCGCGCTTCTTCTTGCAAGACGTGTCCCTTTGTCTGGTCTGGCTGGACGAAGGTGGTGACGAGGAAGAGCTGGTGCTGGCACGAGAATCCTCATCCGACATACCGCTTTGGAGTTGGAGAAGAACCAGGACCTGAGGCGGGCAAGCGGGCACGGCATTTAAACACCGGACTTTAAAACTGACAGGAACAGTGTGCACTCTAGTTGGAGACACCGTCCACACTGACCTGGAATGGCATGAAAATTCATCATGATGCTAAATACTACAGTGACATTGAAGGCCGGTCACTGTCATGCCCAAAGCATGAAACAACCTCCTCATCATAATTATGGTAGCAAGAAATGCACCTTAGGCTAGCAATCAACAACATTTGACTTTGTACTTAGCTACAGTGAAGATCAGTCACAGCAGGGCTGTCCAAAACACAGCCTAAGGGCAATTTTTGCAGGGAAGCCCTCACCATATTTTAAAAATAGAATAGATTAATTACACTTTTAGATAGAACATTCGTGCTTCCCAAAAAACTGCAGGCTATTTTATGTGATGGTCTAATTGGCCATAACGCATGTGTATGTCATTTTTATAGCTGATGTATACAAAATGTCTGAAGACAAACATTTTTTTCCTGTTTTTAGACATCTCAAGCAAGTGGGAGACACTTTCTGAGTGCTTTTAGATCAGAGGTGTCCATTTTTTTTAAAGCGAGGGCCGAATACGGAAAAGTTGGAAGGGTGTAGGGGCCATTTTGCACATTCAAGATCCTAAAACCTGTCATGATCCCACATGACCGTTATTAGTTCTTGTATTTTATATTATTTTCTGTACGGCGCCCTAATTTTTTGCTCTTGCTCCATCACTTATCCTTGGTTGCCAATAAGGAGGCTTTTTGGTATGGAATTATTTTGCTTTGTACCTTTGCAAAAAGTTTTTCATTTGTGCATTTTCCCTTTGTTTTTGTGTTACCAGTTTTTCACTAATAAAAAGGGCTTCTTTTCTACACTTGCCTCCCATCTCTATATCCCGGGCGGGGTCTATACATACACAAAATCGTAAAAACACAAAACAATGTAGTTTAATGGATTATCCTTATTAATATTCTTTAATAATTATTTTATGGTTATCACATCAGGGCTTTGGCACATTCAAAATCCAACCATATCTTGTAAGAAAGTTTTACATAAATTATCAATCACCATGTATGAGACGCAAAGGTCAACGGACATTGCGATGTCCGTTGACCTAAAAATACCGAGATATTAAAAAAGGCCATATCGCCCAGCCCTAGCCTGTTGTGTAATTTATTTTATTTTATTATTTATTTATTTTTACCCCATATTTGTTCCCACTACCGCACCTTAAGTTGGAGTCCTTAATCTCGTTATATGCAAATATAATGAAAATAAAGTCCATTCTATTCTATTCTATTCTAAAACAACGACTGAGGTGTTAACTTACAAAATTTGCTAAAAAAAAAATGCTTGCATAACAATGTCAGAATGCTGAAAACATTTGATACTGATGTGTATACCTGCAAAGTTTGCAAATAAAAGCAAGCCTGCAAACATTAGAATGCTAACAATTATGCCGTTAAAAAATTAGCTAGTGGCCGCAAACGGCCCCCGGCCAGACTTTGGACACCCCTGCTTTAAATAAACAGAAAAAAACATATACTGTCATATTTGCCATAATGTCATAATGCTGGAAAGTATTAAATAATGTGCTCAGCGGGGTAAAAAAAAATCCACTGTCCTTCCTGACACCAAAATTAAACTTAAGTTAATGATGTTGATCTTGCTACCAGTTTTAACAATTACTTCATTCACTTCTACAGGTGAAACGCTTTCAAAAAACATAACCCCACAAAAGGGAACAGCATACCAACATTACCTTAAAGGTAACGATTTAAACTCATTTTTTCTTACACCGACTAATAAATCAGAAGTTATTAAAATTATTATGAACCTGAAAAGTTCCCATGCTGCCGGTGTGGATAATGTGAGTGGTAAAACTGCCAAATTCATTGTACAATAAATTGTGGATCCGCTTGTATATTGTATAAATCTCTCTCTGCTCCACGGAATGGTACCTAAAATGACTAAGATTGCAAAAATTATACCAATTCACAAAGCTGGTGATAAAAACAACTTCCAAAATCATCGACCGATATCGATTCAACCAACATTCTCAAAAGGTACTCGAGAGGGTTGTGTACAATAAACTAAGCGGATAACTGGATAAACTAAATATACTCAGCCCATCCCGATATGGCTTCAGGAAGAAGAATACCACCTGTATGGCAATCATTGATCTAATTGAAAACATTCATGATGCTGTTGATAATGGTGAGTGTGGAATTGGTGATCCGTGATTTATCAAAACATTTGATACCATTGATTTTGAAATCGTATTGAGGAAATTGCAACACTATGGTGTCAGAAGGGTTGCACTCAGTGGGTTCAGAAGTTATTTCTTTGAAAGGGAGCAATATGTGCAAATGAAAAACAGCAAATCTCCAAGTAAAATTATAACATGTGGAGTTCCACAAGGCTCCATATTGGGACCACTTCTTTTTATATTATATATAAATGACTTTGTGAACTCATCAATTATTTTTCACAAAGTAATTTTTGCTGATGACACATTTATTCATCCATCCATCCATCCATTTTCTACCGCTTGTCCATGTCACATAAAAATCCTGAAAGCCTTCAAGCTATTGTCAATAGTGAACTAGTTAAAGTAGACATTTGGTTCAAATGTAATAAATTATCTTTAAATATAAATAAAACAAACTTTATTATATTTCGTTCAAATAGAAGCCGTAAAAACTTTGATAGAATACTGATTAAAATAAAGCAATTGAGAGAGCTGAGAGCACTAAATTCCTTGGAGTATACATAGATGGATTTATACATTTGCAAAAGCCATGTACAATATTTAATGAATAAGTTATCTAAATATGTCGGTCTACTCTCAAAATTAAGGCACTTTCTTCCTCTTAACGCTCTCCTAATTCTGTATCGGACTCTATTTGAACCACATATAAACTATTGCAATGTCGTATGGTGTAACACGTATAGGGCTGCAGCTAACGATTATTTTTCTATCGATTAATCTATAGATTATTTTTTCGATTGATCGGTTAATCTATAGATTATTTTTTCGATTAATCTTTTGATTATTTTTCCTTTTACCGATTTTTTTTTTTTATTTAAAATGAAGAGGAAAAAATAAATGTAGGCCAGTTTTTTCAAAAGGCATGGCTTTTATTTACAAAAAAAAAAGTATGGCCACTCTGTCAACATTGACAACAACATGACAAAATATTCTGTAACAATGTAAACATTTAAAACTTTTAACATTTAACAAAATTAAAAGTAGCTTATTTGCTTTTTAATGTGCAAATATAAAAGTAAACATCCAGTGCAAATCTTAATATTCTGGAATAGTATAAGCATTTCAAAAGTAAAAGTATTGCTTATTTTGCTTTAAAATGTGCAAAAATAAAGATAAACATCCAATACAAAAAAGTGCAAAACGGAAATATTCTGTAACAAGTGTAAACATTTCAACAAAAGTAAAAGTATTGCTTATTTGCTAAAATGTGCAAAAATAAAGCTAAACATCCAATACAAAAAAGTGTACAGTGTAAACATTTCAACAAAAGTAAAAGTATTGCTTATTTTGCTTAATAACACAACAATGATAGTATGATTAAAGTGAAAGTTAATTGTTCGTTTGTACATAGTATATGTAACTGTTAATGTTGTAAAAGGTATTTGCACAACTAATTAACGTTAGCGTTTGTGACACGTCTTGTGCCGTGGGGTTCTTTCAGGACCGACAGACTGAACGCCAGACGGCTTTGCCAGGTTTACAATCTTTTAATTTTACACAAAGTCTTTTCTCTTCCAACTGCGCGGATCGCGCACCTGGGCACGATTGCGGCGTCGCTCCCGGCGCGCCCGCCTCGCCGCTCGCTCGCCGCCGCCGCCTCTCCACAGCGTTAAAGAGGAGCGCGTCTTTGTAAACACTGAACAGGCACGCCAAACGCGCCTCTCAGAGCGAAACGGTGCTTTAGTTTATGAATTTACAACGCAGATACAAATGACACATTCATGTTTTTGTGTAATAATGACAACGTATACGCACGCGGACGATTGACTTGTTGATGGTGATGGCAAGAACGCTGTCGGGGGTTTTCTTTTCAAATGTTCGTTCATAGCCGTTGTGCTGCTATGATAGGCCATTTCCGCTCGACACAGTGTGCATACAACAACATTATTAGGCCGTTTATTGAAATACTCCCACACTTTTGACGACTTTTGGCGTGCTTTTTTCCCCTCGCTCGCATCGTCTGCTTTGCGCTCCGCCATGACAGTAAAGTAGAGTGACGTAAATATGCGACGCGCCGACGCACAAAAACGGCGTCGACGTATTTACGTAACCGATGACGTCGACTACGTCGACGCGTCGTTTCAGCCTTAAACACGTATCCCAGTTATCTTAAAAAACTGGAGATTCTTCAGAAGAAAGTCATACGTGTTATATCATGGGCAAACTTTAATGCTCCCTCAAATTCTCTTTTTTATGGGTACAATCTTCTGAAGCTTACTGAGTGCAACAGATTCCACAGTGCATGTATTATGTATAACGTAGTATACAGATTAAATTCTAGACTCTGCCAGCTCATTCCAGTGACCACTACCGTATTTTCCGCACTATAAGGCGCACCTAAAAACCACAATTTTTCTCAAAAGCTGACAGTGCGCCTTATAACCCGGTGCGCTTTATTACGATTCATTTTCATAAAGTTTCGGTCTCGCAACTTCGGTAAACAGCCGCCATCTTTTTTCCCGGTAGAACAGGAAGCGCTTCTTCTTCTACGCAAGCAACCGCCAAGGAAAGCACCCGCCCCCATAGAACAGGAAGCGCTTCACCCGCCCCCATAGAACAGGAAGCGCTTCACCCGCCCCCGGAAGAAGAAGAAAAAACGCGCGGATATCACCGTACGTTTCATTTCCTGTTTACATCTGTAAAGACCACAAAATGGCTCCTACTACGCGACAAGGATCCGGTTCATAAAAAGACGCAATCTCTCCATCCGCACACGGATTACTACCGTATTTCACAGCAACTGATATTCCTGTGAACTGCACTGTGGAACGGGAGCACGTACGGTGAATATTCGCACCACAGGGAATGAGAAGTCATCCTTCACTGTGGTTCTAGCTTGCCATGCTAACTTCCTCCCATGGTGATATTCAAAAGGAAGACCTTGCCAAAAGAGACCTTTCCAGCCGGCGTCATCATAAAAGCTAACTCGAAGGGATGGATGGATGAAGAAAAGATGAGCGAGTGGTTAAGGGAAGTTTACGCGAAGAGGCCGGGTGGCTTTTTTCACACAGCTCCGAAGGCGAACACACCTTCACTAAGACGGGCAGATAGCGCCGGTCGACATACGCCAACATCTGCCAGTGGATCGTAAATGCCTGGGCAGATAGTTTCGGTCACAACTGTGGTCCGAGCTTTCCGGAAGGCAGGATTCACAGAACTGCTGCACAACAACAGCGACACTGAATCCGATGACTTCGACGAGGCGGAGCCGGCCATTTTTGGATCCCACGCTTGCGCAACTTTTCAATTCGGACACCGAAGACGAAGAATTCGAAGGATTTACGAATGAAGAATAACTTCAGAAGGTGAGCGCTATGTTTATTTTGTGTGTTGTGACATTAACGTTCGAGCAACATTATGTTGCTATTTATTGCTCTACACCATTTTGAATTTTACTATGTTTGTGATTGCACATTTGCGTACATTTTGGGACAGAGTTGTTAGAACGCTGGTTTTCAATATATTATTAAAGTTTGACTGAACTATCTGACTGTTTTTTTGACATTCACTTTAGCGCAGCGTTTTTTTGACATTCACTTTAGCGCAGCGTAGGCGCGGCTTATAGTCCGGGGCGGCTTATTGGTGGACAAAATTATGAAATATGTAATTCATAGAAGGTGCGGCTAATAATCCGGTGCGCCTTATAGTGCGGAAAATACGGTACTTCTCATAGACATAACGCCAGAAGTAAAACCTTATTAAGAGGGAAAAATGGTCATCTAAAGTGTACGAGCTTTAGTATGGCCTGTAGAGGCCCGACGATCTGGAATGAGATCGATAGCTCTATAAAAGAATCACATTCTTTAAACATTTTAAAAAAGCGTTTTAAGTAGAGATGTCCGATAATATCTATGTCTATGGTTTGGGATTATTTTAAAGTGTCTCTGACGGATAAAAAACTGGCAATTTGCAATGACTGCAAAAAGTTGGTTATGCGAGGAGGAACCAAGACGTCTTCCTTTAATACGAGCAATTAGATCTCCCATCTCTTCAATAAAGAGATACACGATGAATACAAGCGGAAGATGGATGTGAGCCCAGTTTATAATTCCCTGTTATATAGTATGCCAGGCAGTCTTGCACTAAATGAGGACTATGTTATTGTTTACTTCAATACTCTAGTATACTCTGGACTGAAGTTGTGTGCCTTCATTGTTTTTGTAACTGTTGTTTTGAGGCATGTTTAAAAAAAATAAAAAAAATAATGCACTTTGTGAAAGTCAAAGTATAGTATTTCCCATAGTTGTAGTGGGTATCAGGATTATCTCAGGGAGAGCATGTCCCAAATTCCATGCTGCTGTTTTGAGGCATGTTATAAAAAATAACACACTTTGTGACTTCAATAATAAATATGGCAGTGCCATGTTGGTACTTTTTTTCATAACTTGAGTTGAAGTTGTTCTCTTATTTTGGAAAACCTTGTTACATTGTTTAATGCATTTAGCGGGGTATCACAACAAAATTAGGCATAATAATGTGTTAATTCCACGAATGTATATATTGGTATCGGTAATTAAGAGTTGGACAATATCGGCAAAAAAGCTATTATCCGATATATCTGTTTTAAGCTAAATTTATTGCGACGTTATGCTTAGTACTTTTAACACACCCCTTATGGTTGAGGAATTCACATTAGTCGCATCATTTTGGTCTTGACCTCTGTATGTATGATGAGATTATCACAGATCTTCAAGATGCAACCTTTAAATCAAATTTGAATAGTAGGATATTGAGACTGATTCGGTGGATTTAAAGATTCCTTTTTTATTTATAAATGAAATTGTAAATGGGTATTAGATGTGTAGATTTTGAAATGTATTGTATTGTGTATATTATATGATGATGTATATTTTAACTGTGGGTCCCTGTCCATAAGCTTTAGGCTTCTAGGGATGACCTTTTTGCAGAACGGACTCCGATATTAACAAAAGAAACAATGAAATACAAAACTATGTCTGTCTGTAAATAAATAAATATTTGAAAATGCTAATCGAAGAGAAACTGTAGCCAAACAATATCTTAGGAATGATACTCGAACCAGGTTTTCCCGGTTGTTCGAGAACCGAGTCCTCGGACTCGAATCCCTTTTTGAGAACCAGTACCCATTATCGAGAACACTATAGTAAAGAAAAAAAGTTGATACTTTATTCGAATCCCGTCCCGACAAGAAATGCCCCGTGTGACATCACAAGAAATGACGTCACGTAGCTCAGTCATTAGGCGCAGATAGGAAAAGCGCTCTAAGGCATGGCTTCATTTCACCAAAATAAACGAGGAAGCAGCAATATGCAATTATTGCCAGGTTTCGCTCTCGTGTAAGGGGGGGCGCACAACAAGCATGTTGAAACATGTGCAGGCTGCGCATAACCTGAAAGTTGGAGAACCGTGTCGTGTCTTCGACACATGGAGAAACAGCGGCAAAGACGACGAAGAACACCCCTCTTCTACTGCCAGCTGCCCAAGTCCCAGTTACAGTGGCGGTGACGCCGGTGAATAACTAACGTTAACTGTTGCCGGTTAATTTCCATATCTGCTCACTTGTAGTAACGTTACCTCTTATGTCAACCAGGACTGCAGTAATGTTAGGTAGACTAACGTTACCTAAGCATAGTCAGTGGCTAACGGTAACGTTAACGTGAGCCTTTTTGTATGTGTCTGATAACATTAACGTTATCTTGTAATCTACACCACGACAGAGTTTGCAAGTCTGTCTAATAAACTAGTCCTTTCTTTAGTTTATTTGGAACATGAACACACTTACAGTATAATACATCACAGATTCATATCATTTCACTTTACAGGAGTAGGAAGAAGTAAAAAAGCTTACCGTATTTTCTGCACTATTAGCCGCACCTAAAAACCACAAATTTTCTCAAAAGCTGACAGTGCGGCTTATAACCCGGTGCGCTTAATATATGGATTAATATTAAGATTCATTTTCATAAAGTTTAGGTCTCGCAACTACGGTAAACAGCCGCCATCTTTTTTCCCCGTAGAAGAGGAAGCGCTTCTTCTTCTACTGTAAGCAACCACCAAGGTAAGCACCCGCCCCCGTAGAAGAAGAAGCGCGCGGATATTACGTTTCATTTCATTTGTGTGTTTACATCTGTAAAGACCACAAAATGGCTCCTATTAAGAGACACGCGTACAACGCAGAATTCAAACTCAAGGCAATAAGTCACGCAGTAGAACACGGAAATAGAGCAGCAGCAAGAGAATTGAACATAAATGGTGCGTAGGTAGAGGAAGCAACAAGATGACCTGCGCCACTAAGACAGGGAGACAGCGCCGGACGACATACGCCAACATCTGCCAGTGGATTGTAAATGCCTGGGCGGATATATCGGTCTCAACTGTGGTCCGAGCTTTCCGGAAGGCAGGATTCACGGAACTGCTGGACAACAACAGCGACACTGACTCTGATGACTTCCACCAGACGGAGCCGGCCATTTTGGATGCCGTATTCGCCCAACTTTTTAATTCAGACACTGAAGAAGAATTCGAGGGATTTATGGATGAGGAATAACTTCAGAAAGTGAGCTTTAAATGTTTATTTTGTGTGTTGTGTGACATTAATGTTCGAGCAACGTTGAGTTATTGATGTTGCTATTGCTCTGCACTAATTTGAGTGTTACTATTTTTGTGATTGCACATTTGCACATTACATTTTGGGGGTGAACAGAGTTGTTAGAACGCTGGTTTGTAATACATTATTAAAGTTTGACTGACCTATCTGACTGTTTTTTTGACATTCCCTTTAGCGCAGCGTAGGCGCGGCTTATAACCCGGGGCGGCTTATAGGTGAACAAAGTTTTGAAATATGCCATTCATTGAAGGTGCGGCTAATAACCCGGGGCGGCTTATAGTGCGGAAAATACGGTATTTAATCCTACCCCTTTCCCACTTCATAGCGTTTACAAATATATACATCATTTACTGACCTTTTTATAATAAAATATCTGTGAATTAGTATATACAACAGTTTTGTAATATGTAATTAATTAATTCAGTCATTATTAATATACTGAGATGACAAATATCTTATTTTCAATAAGGTTGAAAGTATTTCTCATAATTCTTCTTCTTTGTACTTTGTAAGCACTATTATTTAGAACAACCTCTTAAACTGGATCATATAAGTACAATTAGTGATGGGTCCGGCAACACCGATGCATCGGCGCATGCGTCGAGCTCATAGAGCAAAACCCTGTGTCGGTGCACGTACCGCTTTTAGAAAGTCACGTGACCGACCATGAGCTGTTTCGGTCACGTGACCGATACGCGAACTGTGTCGCACTGACGCCTCCTCTGTGCCCTGTGAGCGGGTCTTTTCTACAGCCGCAGAAATAATAACAAAGAAGAGAAATCGTCTAAAATTTAATACGTTGGAAAAACTTTTTTTTTTAATAAAAATGTGTAAAAAAATAATTCACAGTCCACAAGCATCCTCATTCACAACACGTTCTCTTAGATTTCCATGTTATGATACATGTTCACATTATTTATTGACTGTATCTAAAAAAGATTAAAAAAATATTTTTATTTAAATGAAGATATGAAATAATCCTAAATGAAATACAATGACTTGGTTTATATTATTGTATATACTAGGTCATAAAATCAGTGTCAGTTGAGTCGGTCCATAGGTTGCCTGTAGGGATTTTTAATGTCCAGCAGATGTCAGTATTTAGTGACGCAGTATCGACACAGTATCAATACAGTTTTGCAATGTGTCGAAACGCTTCATGACGCCTCATCAACCCATCACTAAGTAGAATGTTTAACTTCTTTATTTAATCCATTCCATCATTTAATTCCACATCATTTCAGCTGTTTGCAATTTTACCAAATCATCCAACTTTAATATTTTTGACTCAATAAAGTGTTTGTATGTTCTCTATATCCAACATTATGTATCAGTCTAATTGATCTTTTTTGTAACACGATTAACGAATGTAGCGCACCTTTGCAGTTATTTCAATTTCTGCACAATAACTCAGATATGGTAATACTATAGTAGCGAGCAGTAGAGAATGTGAAGTGATTTGTTAAACCAAATATTGTGTTTTTTTCCATATAAAACAACCTATCTGGACTCGATAAGGAATCGGTTCGATAAGAGGATTTGATAATAGGCTCGAACTCGATAATTTCTTATCAAAAATCATCTATCTGCAAAAAAATACTTGGAATATAATGGATAGGTTGTTTGGCAACACTAAATATGGCCCTAGTGCAGTGGTTCTTAACCTTGTTGGAGGTACTGAACCCCACCAGTTTCATATGCGCATTCACCGAACCTATTTTTAGTGAAAATAAAGTTGTTGTTTTTTCAAATTCAAGACAAAGTTATACATTTTTGGTAACACTTTAGTATGGGGAACATATTCTAAGTAACAAAGACTTAATTTAGAGTTTTCTGGACACTCTGGGAATATATTCTAAGCAACAAAGACTTAATTTTGAGTTATTTGGTTAGGGTTAGAGCGTTAGGGTTATAATAAGGCCATGCCGTTTAAAGCACTTAATAATGACTAGTTAAGAGCCAATATGTTACTAATTTGCATGTTAATAAGCAACTAATTAATGGTGAATATGTTCCCCATACTAAAGTGTTACCATGTTTTATTACTGGTGCACAAAATGAACCGTGCATGAACATCACCTTGTTCAAAGAACAAAACCAACACAGTGCATAAACTCACAACAAATTACACACCTGCAAATCAGTCTGACTTCTGCTGTTGCCGTATCCGTAATACGCCGATAGGGAGAAGTTTTTATTTACACGATGAGTCGGGTGTGTCTTGACCCCCGCCGAACCCCTGAGGCCGACTCACCGAACCCCTAGGGTTCGACCGAACCCAGGTTAAGAACCACTGCCCTAGTGTGTGTTGTCTGTCTATCAGTGTTGGCCCTGTGATGAGTAGGCGACTTGTCCAGGGTGTACCCCGCCTTCCACCCGAATGCAGCTGAGATAGGCTCCAGCACCCCCTGCCACCCCAAAAGGGACAAGCGGTAGGAAATGGATGGATGATTCTACAGTTGGCCGTTGCCTGTAAAGTTTACTCACTAATGTTATGCAGTTATTTAAATGTCATAACACCACCGCAGGTGTTGCTGTTAATTGAACAGGAACGTTATATTTTTCGGTGTTGGAAAGCATATGTTAAAGATTGCCGTTGACGTAGTTTGATAATGTTTATAAATAATAATAATAATAAGACTTGAGGGTGATTGATGGCATGTTAACCAGCTAGCACCCCCGTTAGCCGGCATGCTAACAGTGTTTTCACGCTAGGACATTTCCATTGAACAAGCGAATTATATTTATATTGGTTTAAATAAGTATTCGTCTGTGTGAGTTATTTGCTCTTATCGAGTAAATACAGCATACAATATAGCCTTGATTTAGCGAACTCCCCCACCTCCACACTTTAATGAGCTATTCAGGCCCCGTGTTAGGTGGGCCATGGCTAATTCCTGAAACCCGACTGGGACGAAAAAAATAAATGATAAATTATTGCGGATTTTAAAACATAACTCGGCTTCGTCGAGGCGACGGCAGCGACAACGGTTGCGAGTGCGGTGTGCTCAGAGGCGACTGCGACGCATTCAACGCGTCCGACGGCCAGAAAGGAAACGAGGCCGCGCCAGCACATAGTCGGAGCCGCTTTTTTCTACTCGTCTATTTTGTTTTGTCCTCAAATGATGGCGGCCGCAGAAAGACTGCGCGGAGACGCCGACTCTAACTGTCGACAACACGACACCCGTGAGGAAAGTTAAACGGCAACATGTCGGTGTCAGGGTGTCCCCCTGGTTGCACTCACCCAGTCTTTTGTGTCTGGACCTCCGCCACAGTCTCGGCTGGCTGCTGCCTGTCGCCCTCTGCGGACCGGAAGTAGGCTCTCATCGGCCGCAGTGGGCTGGACTGTCCGCTGCTGCTGCGGAAACACCGCAATCTCCCCCCCCCCTAATGTCTGACCTTTAAACATCATTAAAGTCGCTTTTTTATTTTATTTTTTTAATGAAAAATACATCTATAAAATCAATACAAAATCCCGTGCGACAGGTGTACTTGTAATGTTATTCAGTCCAAATATTCTGTAAAATATTGTACTTTTATTTATTTTAGCAGAAAAATAAAAATACTGAAGGTGGCACAACATTTTGATGGCGTTGGTGACGTCATTATCTATGCCGCTCACATCCGCTAGGGGGCAGCTGGGGGTTGCTATAAATGGGTTGTACTTGTATAGCGCTTTTCTACCTTCAAGGTACTCAAAGCGCTTTGACACTACTTCCACATTTACACACACATTCACACACTGATGGAGGGAGCTGCCATGCAAGGCGCTAACCAGCACCCATCAGAAGCAAGGGTGAAGTGTCTTGCTCAGGACACAACGGACATGACGAGGTTGGTACTAGGTGGGGATTGAACCAGGGACCCTCGGGTCGCGCACAGCCATTCTTCCACTGCGCCACGCCGCTATGACATGCATCCGCCAGTGTCGTGGTCAGTGTTGGGTTAGCTACTGAAAACCAGTAACTAGTTACAGTTACTAGTTACTTTATTTCAAAAGTAACTCAGTTACTAACTCAGTTACTTACACCAAAAAGCAATGCGTTACTGTGAAAAGTAACTATTTAGTTACTTATATATATATATATATATTTTTTTTTTTTTAAGGCCCCCCTTTAATTCCCCTTTTAGTCTTCATTTCAGTACTGTTATTGCACTGGAGAATAATACAATCATACATTTGCATCACTGAACTCTGCTAAGCAATGTGGTCTACATACAACACACAAAGACAAAGATATGTTTCAAAGGGCCAATTTGTTTCAGGCCAGAACAAATTGACAAAACTATTTTAAATAGCTGCAACACAACATTCATAAGTAACAAACAGCATAATAACAACATACCTGTAAACCAAGGAAGGCACACACTACATACACAAAGCCTAACCAGGCGTTTTTCTCTCTCAAGGAATTGTGAAATAAAATCATGTCTGAATCCCAGAACACTCTACACATTTCCCCAGTTTTAGTTTAGAGATAAGGAAAGATTGGCCTGGCCCACTAGCATCCCTCTTTATGTTTGTGAACTTTATAGTGAGGGACGGCATGGCGCAGTGGAAGAATGGCCGTGCGCGACCCGAGGGTCCCTGGTTCAATCCCCACCTAGTACCAACCTCGTCATGTCCGTTGTGTCTTGAGCAAGACACTTCACCCTTGCTCCTGATGGGTGCTGGTTAGCGCCTTGCATGGCAGCTCCCTCCATCAGTGTGTGAATGTGTGTGTGAATGGGTAAATGTGGAAGTAGTGTCAAAGCGCTTTGAGTACCTTGAAGGTAGAAAAGCGCTATACAAGTACAACTCATTTATCATAGTCTATACATTTAGAGTGATGTGATAATCAAACACTCTAGAAGTCTAGAATGAAAGAGTATACAAGAGAATTAAGTGTGTGTACCTTCAGTGCGCAGTGCCTCGTTAAAATCCAGCATCTGTTGCTTAGGAGGTGAAGTGTGTTTCTCTTTACTCGCTTCGTCGAAGCATGTTGCTTTCAGAAGATTTGAATTGCTAGGATAGGATCTTTGATCCAAGACACAACTTACATTTAACTAAAATGTTCTTTTCTTTGTGGTCGACAAAAGAAAAGTAGTGAGAATATCTCCATGTTAAGAAACTCGGCTTCGGGCTTCGCCATGTCTTGTTAGTAAACACAGACACGCCCCCTCCCACACACACACTTGTCGCCTCTTCCGCAGCGCTCCAATAAAACACACTCAGATCTTTTCAGTTTCTAAAAAATAACGTAAAGGAACGCAGTAACGCATCATGTAGTAACGGTAACTGAGTTACTGAATATAAAAAATAATGCGTTAGATTACTATTTACGGCCGAAAGTAACGGCGTAGTCCCAACACTGGTCATGGTGATGCTTTACAGTAGTTGTCACACACTTGAGAAATTACATTAAAAATACGTAAACACAAGAATAAAAATGGCCACAAACATGTAAAAAAAAAGAAATAAACACATAATATATAGAATAATTGAATAAAATGGCTTTATTGTCATACTTTAGAAAAATTAGATTAAAGCATAGGTGACCAAACTTATTTCCACTGAGGGCCACACTGAAAATTTAAAGCATGGGGGGCCAATTTGATATTTTTCAATATATAGATTTTTTTTTAACCTTTAGGCACCCTTCAAATTTGGCGGTGGGTACCTGGAAGGGTTTTACTAATAAAAAAATGTCAAAAACAAGTCACATATTATTATTATTTCACATTTTTCTACTCAAAGCTTAAATCTCAAGATCTATGTCGAAAAAAAAAAGTTTTTTAAATGAATTATGCGCTTTTTGTCAAAACCCTGTTTTTTTTTATGGTAATAAAATATTCCACACACAATTTTCGACGCGGAATATTTGATGTGAATGAATTGGAGCCATAATAGGTCAATGATTTTGATTCATTATTATTTTTTCAGTAATGATCGTTTAAAATAAAGTCCCACTAAAATTCTTAGTGCAGAAATCCGGTAGGGTCCAACTCATTAAAGTGTTAGAAATAAGTCTTTTTTTTCTTTTTCTTTTTTTTTTACTTTCAACACTTAAGTTTTCAGATCAACTTCAGATCTATCCGTCTGGCCTTTAAACATCATTAAAGTCGCTTTTTAGTTTTATTAAACTCACTATTTTTTAATGATAAATACGTCAATACATTCAATATAAAATCCCATATCACAGGTGTACTTGTAATGTTATTCAGTCCAAATATTTTGTAAAATATTGTACTTTTTTTTTGAAGCAGAAAAATACAGTTAATTGAAGGTGGCACAATATTTTGAAGCCTCCAATCAGATTGCGTTGGTGACGTCATCATCTATGCCGCTCACATCCGCTAGGGGGCAGCTGGGGGTTGCTATGATATGCACCCGCCAGTGTCGTGGTGATGCTTTACTGTAGTTGTAACACGCTTGAGAAATAACATTGAAAATAAGTAAACACAAGAATAAAAATGGTCACAAACATTAAAAAAAATAAAATAAAATAAACACATAATATATAGAATAATACAATAAAATGGCTTTATTGTCATACTTTAGCAAAATTAGATTAAAGCAGAGGTGTCCAAAGTTATTTCCACTGGGGGGCCGCACAATGAGCCATTTTGATATTTTTCAATATATAGATTTTTTTTTTAAACCTTTAGGACAGCCTTCGAATTTGGCGTTGGGTACCTGGAAGGGTTTTACTCATAAAAAATGTCAAAAACAAGTCACGTATTATTAATTCACATTTTTCTACTCAAAGCTTAAATCTCAAGATCTCTCTGTCGGAAAACATTTTTTTTTAATGAATTACGCGCTTTATGTCAAAACCCACTTTTTTTTTAATGGTAGAACACTTAAGTCTCCAGATCGACATCAGATCTATCCATCGATTATCAGTCATTTTTTTTGTTTATTTTATGCCTTTTTTTGTCAACAAACTTTGTTTTTCATACGGCAAACAAACAAAAATATGCAATATGTTCCCAAAAAGATATTTCAAAGTGGAATATATGATATGTAGTAATTGGAGCCTTGAATAGGGCGATCATTCATAAAAACATTGATTTAATGTCAATTCAATTCAGCTTTGTGTTATTAGGGTCAACATTTCACCTGTTTTCTCATTTATTCTACTTCTTTAGGTTTTAAAAAAAATAAAATAAGAATTTGTAAAATGAAATGTGTCGTGGGCCGTTAAAAATTAGCTACTTTTGAAACACCTCTGGATTAGAGCATCACCAATATCAGTGCATAAAAAATAAAGTGTTGAAGAATATATGTAAAAAAAATTAGAAATATTTACAATATAAACTGTGTTGGCCCTGTGGTGAGGTGGCGACTTGTCCATGGTGTACACCGCCTTCCACCCGAATGCAGCTGAGATAGGCTCCAGCACCCCCAAAAGGGACAAACGGTAGAAAAATGGATGGATGGATAAACATAAAAGGTAACCTGAAATAAGTACGGTGAATATGAGTATTAAATATGAATGTAAAAATTGCACATTGCTGGTTTTAATTAATTGTAGAATCTATGAAATACAATACAACATACCTTAATTAAATAGTAATAAATACATGCAAGAGTAAAAACATAAAAAAGATACCATGTTGAAAATAATGGATCAATACAGAACCTATGACGGATAATACCTTAATTAAATAAAAAGTGATAAATAATAAATTCAAGAGTAAAACAGACAAAAACATATTTAATAAATCAATTATTGCAGGACGTGTGAGTGTTATGGTTGATTATTCTAAATTGTCAACAATATGGAATAAATGTCAAAATTCACAACATTTATTCTTATTCTGTTAGAGCACTCATTTTTATTTATATGCAAAATGCTTTTTTTTTTTTTCGTTTAATGGATGGAAATAAAGTGAGTTTTTATTGGCAAGTTATGATACAATAATAGCTGTTGAAGTACTCATAAACCACAGTGAGGGAGTGTGTTGCTTTCTCTTTGTGAAGTCAATTCGGTGCAATGACGTCATTGCCGTGTTTTGCGCTCAACGAGGACCCCTGGCGGCAGTGAGCGGCACTGCCAAAACCCCGCGGAAGGAGAACAAAAGGCCGTGAGAAAAGCCCGATTTAGCACTTTGAAGCTGAGAAGAACACTTGAGAGCGAAGTGCAAGCTGAAGCAGAGTTTTTTTTTTTTTTGGAAGAAATGCTGAATTTTGCATGAACCTTTCGAGGAAGAAATCAAATATTACCTAACCGAGTAACTGCAAAAGAGACTCAATTATTATTTGTTTTATTTTATACCAAAGAGCAAGTCTTTTTTTCCCCCCAAGTAAATGCAATCCTGTGAGGCGTGAAGCATTCACAGCAGGGGTGTAAAACTCCCTTTTATTGAGGGCCACGTTGCAATTATGGCTGCCCTCTGAGGGCCGCTTGTAACAGTGAATGCATGAATAAAACAGCCTCGTTACACAATTTGCAGAGGAAACTATTTTCCTTTATTATATATTTTTTACTTACAGATGAACAAAAAGCTTGCTTTGAAATCATAAGACGATATTTAAGTATTGATTTTTGATCATCAAAAAAAGGAAGCTTGAAACATCTTGCAAGTGTAGAACATACGCAGTTAATGATCATGTTTAAAGGCCTACTGAAACCCACTACTACCGACCACGCAGTCTGATAGTTTATATATCAATGATGAAATCTTAACATTGCAACACATGCCAAACGGCCGGGGTAGCTTACTAAAGTGCAATTTTAAATTCCGCGCGAAATATCCTGCTGAAAACGTCTCGGTATGATGACGCCTGCGCGTGACGTCACGGATTGTAAAGGACATTTTGGGACAGCATGGTGGCCAGCTATTAAGTCGTCTGTTTTCATCGCAAAATTCCACAGTATTCTGGACATCTGTGTTGGTGAATCTTTTGCAATTTGTTCAATGAACAATGGAGACAGCAAAGAAGAAAGCTGTAGGTGGGAAGCGGTGTATTGCGGCCGACTGCAGCAACACAAACACAGTTTGTTTACATTCCCGGAAGATGACAGTCAAGCTTTACCATTGGCCTGTGGAGAACTGGGACAACAAAAACTCTTACCAGGAGAACTTTGAGTTGGATGCGCAGACGCGGTACCGTGAGTACGCATGCAGCTGCGGCTTACAAACATTTGATCGCTTGCCTGTACGTGCGTGCTGCTATGTGCATGTCACGTACGTAACTTTGGGGAAATATATGTGCTGTATGAACTTTGGGGAGGTGAACGGTACTTTGGGCTGTGGGATTGAGTGTGTTGTGCAGGTGTTTGAGTTGTATTGGCGGGTTATATGGACGGGAGGGGGGAGGTGTTTGTTATGCGGGATTAATTTGTGGCATATTAAATATAAGCCTGGTTGTGTTGTGGCTAATAGAGTATATATATGTCTTGTGTTTATTTACTGTTTTAGTCATTCCCAGCTGAATATCAGGTCCCACCCGCCTCTCACAGCATCTTCCCTATCTGAATCGCTCCCACTGCCCTCTAGTCCTTCACTCTCACTTTCCTCATCCACAAATCTTTCATCCTCACTCAAATTAATGGGGAAATCGTCGCTTTCTCGGTCCGAATCGCTCTCGCTGCTGGTGGCCATGATTGTAAACAATGTGCAGATGTGAGGAGTTCCACAACCTGTGACGTCACGCGCATATCGTCTGCTACTTCCGGTACAGGCAAGGCTTTTTTTTATCAGCGACCAAAAGTTGTGAACTTTATCGTCGATGTTCTCTACTAAATCCTTTCAGCAAAAATATGGCAATATCGCGAAATGATCAAGTGTGACACATAGAATTGACCTGCTATCCCCGTTTGAATAAGAAAATCGCAATTCAGTAGGCCTTTAAGTGTACAACATATGCAGTTAATGATAATGTTTAAGTGTAGAACATACAGTATGCAGTTGCATGCCGTGCATTTGTGACAACATGGGAAATGATGTATGTCATGGCGGACCACATAAAATAATGTGGCGGGCCAACTTAGACGACGTGGCGGGCAACATTACACAATATGGAGGACCAAATTCAACGATTTGGCGGGCCAACTTGAACGACGTGACGGGCCACGATAAACGGCGTGGCGGGCCACTTTAAATAATTTGACAGACACACTTAAATGACGTGGCGGGCCACTTTAAACTATGTGACGGGTCAATTTAAACTATGTAGCAAGTCACGATGTGGCGGTCCAACTTGAACGATGTGGCAGTCCACGTTAAACGATGTGGAGGGACAACTTAAATAATTTGGCAGGCACACTTAAATGATGTGGCGGGCCACTTTAAATAATTTAGCAGGCAAACTTAAATGATGTGGCGGGCCAATATAAACGATGTGGCTGGCCACAATAAACAACGTGGCGGGCCACTATAGACGATGTGGCAGGCCACCTTAAACAATGTGGCGGGTCAACTTAAACTATGTGGCAAGTCACGATGTGGCGGTCCAACTTAAACGATGTGGTAGTCCACGATTAAACGATGTGGCGGGTCACGTTAAATAATTTAGCAGGTCAACTTAAATGATGTGGCGGGCCACCTTAAATGATGTGGCGGGCCTTTATAAATGACATGGCGGGCCACTATAAATGATGTGGCGGGCCACCTTAAATAATTTGGCAGGCACACTTAAATGATGTGGCGGAACAAATTAAATAATTTAGCAGGTAAACTTAAATGATGTGGCAGGTCAGGATAAACAACATTGCGGTCCACCTTAAACGATGTGGCAGGCCTAATTAAACGATGTGGCGGGCCACTATACATAATTTGGCAGGCACATTTAAATGATGTGGCCGGCCACTTTAAACTATGTGACGGGTCAACTTAAACTATGTGGCATGTCACGATGTGGCGGTCCAACTTAAACGATGTGGCGGTCCAACTTAAACGATGTGGCAGTCCACTTTAAACGATGTGGCAGGACACTTTAAACGACGTGGCGGGCCACATTAAATAATTTGGCAGGCACACTTAAATGATGTGGCGGGCCACTTTAAATAATTTAGCAGGCAAACTTAAATGATGTGGCGGGCCACCTTAAACTATGTGACGGGTCAACTTAAACTATGTGGCAAGTCACAATGTGGCGGTCCACCTTAAACGATGTAGCGGGTCATCTTAAATAATTTGGCAGGCACACTTAAATGATGTGGTGGGTCACCTTAAACTATGTGGCAAATCACGATGTGGCGGTCCAATTTAAACGATGTGACGGGCCACTATAAACAATGTGGCGGGACACTATAAACGACGTGGCGGGCCACTATAAACGACGAGGCGGGCCACCTTAAATAATTTAGCAGGCAAACTTAAATGATGTGGCGGGCCACATTAAACTATGTGATGGGTCAATTTAAACTATGTGGCAAGTCACGATGTGGCGGTCCAACTTAAACGATGTGGCGGGCCACTATAAACGACGTGGGGGCCACCTTAAATAATTTGGCAGGCAAACTTAAATGAAGTGGCGGGCCACTTTAAACTATGTGACGGGTCAACTTAAACTATGTGGCAAGTCACCATGTGGCGGTCCAACTTAAACGATGTGGCGGGCCACTATGAACGATTATGCACATACATAGATACATACACACACACATATACAAACCCCGTTTCCATATGAGTTGGGAAATTGTGTTAGATGTAAATATAAACGGAATTCAATGATTTGCAAATCCCTTTCAACCCATATTCAATTGAATGCACTACAAAGACAAGATATTTGATGTTCAAACTCATAAACTTTATTTTTTTTTTGCAAATAATAATTAACTTAGAATTTCATGGCTGCAACATGTGCCAAAGTAGTTGGAAAAGGGCATGTTCACCACTGTGTTACATGGCCTTTCCTTTCAACAAAACTCAGTAAACGTTTGGGAACTGAGGAGACACATTTTTTAAGCTTCTCAGGTGGAATTCTTTCCCATTCTTGCTTGATGTACAGCTTAAGTTGTTCAACAGTCCGGGGGTCTCCGCTGTGGTATTTTAGGCTTCATAATGCGCCACACATTTTCAATGGGAGACAGGTCTGGACTACAGGCAGACCTGTCTAGTACCCGCACTCTTTTACTATGAAGCCACATTGATGTAACACGTGGCTTGGCATTGTCTTGCTGAAATAAGCAGGGGCGTCCATGGTAACGTTGCTTGGATGGCAACATATGTTGCTCCAAAACCTGTATGTACCTTTCAGCATTAATGGCGCCTTCACAGATGTGTAAGTTACCCATGTCTTGGGCACTAATACACCCCCATACCATCACAGATGCTGGCTTTTCAACGTTGCGCCTATAACAATCCGGATGGTTCTTTTCCTCTTTGGTCCGGAGGACACGACGTCCACAGTTTCCAAAAACAATTTGAAATGTGGACTCGTCAGACCACAGAACAATTTTCCACTTTGTATCAGTCCATCTGGGCAGCACGGTGGCAGAGGGGTTAGTGCATCTGCCTCACAATACGAAGGTCCTGAGTAGTCTTGGGTTCAATCCCGGGCTCGGGATCTTTCTGTGTGGAGTTTGCATGTTCTCCCCGTGACTGCGTGGGTTCCCTCCGGGTACTCCGGCTTCCTCCCACCTCCAAAAACATGCACCTGGGGATAGGTTGATTGGCAACACTAAATTGGCCCTAGTGTGTGGATGTGAGTGTGAATGTTGTCTGTCTATCTGTGTTGGCCCTGCGATGAGGTGGCGACTTGTCCAGGGTGTACCCAGCCTTCCGCCCGATTGTAGCTGAGATAGGCTCCAGCGCCCCCCGCGACCCCGAAGGGATTAAGCGGTAGAAAATGGATGGATGGATGGATCAGTCCATCTTAGATGAGCTCAGGCCCATCGAAACCGACTGCGTTTCTGGGTGTTGTTGATAAACGGTTTTCGCCTTGCATAGGAGAGTTTTAACTTGCACTTACAGATGTAGCGACCAACTGTAATTACTGACAGTGGGTTTCTGAAGTGCTCCTGAGCCCATGTGGTGATATCCTTTACACACTGATGTCGCTTGTTGATGCAGTACAGCTTGAGGGGTCGAAGGTCACGGGCTTAGCTGCTTACGTGCAGTGATTTCTCCAGATTCTCTGAACCCTTTGATGATATTACGGACCGTAGATGGTGAAATCCCTAAATTCCTTGCAATAGCTGGTTGAGAAAGGTTTTTCTTAAACTGTTCAACAATTTGCTCACGCATTTGTTGACAAAGTGGTGACCCTCGCCCCATCCTTGTTTGTGAATGACTGAGCATTTCATGGAATCTACTTTTATACCCAATCATGGCACCCACCTGTTCCCAATTTGCCTGTTCACCTGTGGGATGTTCCAAATAAGTGTTTGATGAGCATTCCTCAACTTTATCAGTATTTATTGCCACCTTTCCCAACTTCTTTGTCACGTGTTGCTGGCATCAAATTCTAAAGTTAATGATTATTTGCAAAAAAAAAAATGTTTATCAGTTTGAACATCAAAT
>NC_084551.2:47412500-47465000 GCF_033978685.3 Nerophis lumbriciformis
TTACATACACTTGTAAAGAACATAATGTCATGGCTGTCTTGAATTTCCAATACTTTCTACATCTCTTATTTTTTTGTGATAGAGTGATTGGAGCACATACTTGTTGGTCACAAAAAACATTCATGAAGTTTGGTTCTTTTATGAATTTATTATGGGTCTACTGAAAATGTGACCAAATCTGCTGGGTCAAAAGTATACATACAGCAACATACATGATCAATTTTGGTGATGTATAAACATTACAATCAAATCAAATGAGATTCATGGCATGGCCTCTTAACTTCATGTGAGTGATTATGATTGACTTCCCTGAGCCCATTTAAATAGGGCTCATGTGATGCAGTCATTAGAATCAGTTACAAACGCGACAATGGGAAAGTCCAAGGAACTCAGCACGGATCTGAAAAAACGAATCATTGCCTAGAACAAGTCAGGAAAGTCACTTGGAGCCACTTCAAAGCAGCTTCAGGTCCCAAGAGCAACTGTGCAGACAATTGTTCGTAAGTATAAAGCGCATGGCACAGTTTTGTCACTTCCACGATCAGGAAGAAAACGCAAGCTATCACCTGCTGCTGAGAGAAAATTGGTCAGGATGATCAAGAGTCAACCGAGAACCACCAAAAAGCAGGTATTCAATGAATTGGAAGCTGCTGGAACACAGGTGTCAGTGTGCACAGTCAAGCGTGTTTTGCATTGCCATGGACTGAGAGGCTACCATGCAAGAAGGAAGCCCTTTGCTCCAGAAGCGACACCTTAAGGCTCGTTTTAAGTTTGCTGCTGATCACATGGACAAATATAAGACCTTCTGGAGGAAAGTTCTGTGGTCAGATGAAACAAAAATGGAGCTGTTTGGCCACAATACCAAGTAATATGTTTGGAGGAATAAAGGTGAGGCCTTTAATCCCATGAACACCATTCCGACCGTCAAGCATGGTGGTGGTAGTATACTCTGGGCCTGTTTTGCTGTCAATGGAACTGGTGCTTTACAGAGAGTAAATCGTTGTGTTTTATCTTTATCCCGCCTTCTCCTTTATGTATGCACCTGTGTATTCAGTGATTCGTCCTCGGCGAGGGGCGGACCTTGAGGCACACCTGCTCGCAATTAGCCCGCCAGTATTTAGGTTCGTCACTGACAGCTTGGCCTTGCCGGTTAATGTCTCCTGAACCCCTCTCGTGCATGCGCCTGCTTCACCTCACCAGACCTGGTACGTTGTCGCTCCTTAGTCATGAATTCCCTAACCTCTTTTGTGTTTGTTTCCTAGCCTCCCTGAGGTAAAGGGGATTCTTTTGTTGGACTTTTGCCCTGCTCAGTGCGCCCCGGCCGTTTCTCCTGCCGACCACTGAGGAACCTATTTTGTCCAGGTTACATGGTGTGCGCTTCTGCCCCATCGCCCTTAGTTATCCCTTTTGTCTAATTAAATGTTTTCATTTTTTTTGTAATTCCACCTTGTCTTCCGTCCCTGCATCCTGGGGTCACCCCCCCTTGACCAAGACCTTAACATAAATGGGACAATGAAAAAGGAGGATTACCTCCAAATTCTTCAGGACAATCTAAAATCCTTATTATTATTATTATTTTTCCTGTATTGTGTAGTTATAATTATATGCTTTTACTTGTAATTGTATTGAATTGTGGACCCCAGGAAGACTAGTGGGTTGTTGAGGCAACCAGCTAATGGGGATCCTTAATAAAAATCAAATATATGCGGCTTTTACACACACATAAGTGAATCAAGATTCAAGATTCAAGATGCTTTATTATTGTCCGTTCTTTAACACGTACAAGACACATAAGAACTGAAATTTCATTTTGGGCACAGTCCCACTAAGAGCAGACATACGTTACAGGGAGACAAGACGGGACCGCCAACGGATCAGCCACTTACGGCGCTCCTTAAAAAAGGTGGGAAAAAGGTGATATTGGGAAAGGGGGGAAGAGTAAAAAATAGCAGTCTAAGGCTGGACCCTCGGGAGGTGGTCTAGACCGAGTCCAAGGGAAAAAAACTCACATAGTATAACACACAAACATGTTACATATAAACACAACAACTCGCAACGGGGGGGTGGGTTGGGGCCCTGGAAGCCGGCCTGCTGCTATAAAGCGCTACTCAGCCATCCACAACCCCGAAATTAAGCAGTACTTGGTCAACAGCCATACAGGTCATACTGAGGGTGGCCGTATAAACAACTTTAACACTGTTACAAATAAGCGCCACACTGTGAACCCACACCAAGCAGACTACTGCAACACACTTCTTGTCTGGATCCCCAGCGGAAATACGACCATATCACACCAACTCTCAAATCCCTTCACTGGCTTCCTATTCCTGAATACAAAGTCTCCCTACTAACCCACCAGTGCCTCCATGGAAATGCCCCCCCCCTCTACCTCAAAGAACTACTCACCCCCCAAATCCTCCACATGACACCTCCGCTCCGGACAGGCTAACCTCCTCCAACCTCCGAGGACAAAGCTACGAACAATGGGAGACCGGACTTTCTGCTCCGCCGCTCCCAGTCTGTGGAACGCTCTCCCTGACCACCTGAGGGCACCACAGACTGTGGATGATTTAAAAAAAGGCTTAAAACCCCCCCCCCTTTTTTTTTTAAATAGCCTTTTTTTTTTAGATATACGCATACTAGTTTGTGGCGGTCCGCTCCCTGTATGATCAGTGTCAGAGCTTGTTCCGCATTGCCGACAGTAAGTCGGACACGTTTCCAGTGAGGGTTGGACTCCGCCAAGGCTACCCTTTGTCACCGATTCTGTTCATAACTTTTATGGACAGAATTTCTAGGCGCAGTCAAGGCGTTGAGGGGATCCGGTTTGGTGGCTGCAGGATTAGGTCTCTGCTTTTTGCAGATGATGTGGTCCTGATGGCTTCATCTGGCCAGGATCTTCAGCTCTCACTGGATCGGTTCACAGCCGAGTGTGAAGCGACTGGGATGAGAATCAGCACCTCCAAGTCCGAGTCCATGGTTCTCGCCCGGAAAAGGGTGGAGTGCCATCTCCGGGTTGGGGAGGAGATCTTGCCCCAAGTGGAGGAGTTCAAGTCCCTCGGAGTCTTGTTCACGAGTGAGGGAAGAGTGGATCGTGAGATCGTCAGGCGGATCGGTGCGGCGTCTTCAGTAATGCGGACGCTGTATCGATCTGTTGTGGGGAAGAAGGAGCTGAGCCGGAAGGCAAAGCTCTCAATTTACCGGTCGATCTACGTTCCCATCCTCACCTATGGTCATGAGCTTTGGGTCATGACCGAAAGGACAAGATCATGGGTACAAGCGGCCGAAATGAGTTTCCTCCGCCGGGTGGCGGGGCTCTCCCTTAGAGAGAGGGTGAGAAGCTCTGCCATCCGGGAGAAGCTCAAAGTAAAGCCGCTGCTCCTCCACATGGAGAGGAGCCAGATGAGGTGGTTCGGGCATCTGGTCAGGATGCCAGCCGAACGTCTCCCTAGGGAGGTGTTTAGGGCACGTCCGACCGGTAGGAGGCCACGGGGAAGACCCAGGACACGTTGGGAAGACTATGTCTCCCGGCTGGCCTGGGAACGCCTCGGGATCCCCCGGGAAGAGCTGGACGAAGTGGCTGGGGAGAGGGAAGTCTGGGCTTCCCTGCTTAGGCTGCTGCCCCCGCGACCCGACCTCGGATAAGCGGAAGAAGATGAATGGATGGATGGATGGATACTAGTTTTAGTTATTTGGCTGCTGTAGTTTTTATTTTAATTAATTTATTTTTTATTATCTTTTTTTTTATGTATTTTTTTTTTTTTAATACACCGTAGCACTTTGAGGTTGTTTACTCAATGTAAAGTGCCTTTTTACAAATAAAATCTATTATTATTATTATTATAAGCAAGAATGACAAACATTTCGGGAGAACATCCGCACCGTAACACAACATAAACACAACAGAACAAATACCCAGAAGCCCTTGCAGCACAAACTCTTCCGGGACGCTACAATATACACCCCCTGCTACCACCAAAAAAAGTGTCCAATAATTGGACCCCCATGTTGTATTGGCTCCATATGAGTAAGTGGAAAAAGTCATATGGGAAGAGTCTGGTAGAAAAGTGAGTGTGTGAGAAAGGCGGTGAAAGAGTGAAAGAAGGCAGACATGTCACAAGCCAACCACAGTGTGTTTTTATTGGGTGTTTCAGTAATACAAGTGCACAACAAACCACTCTGCAAAGAGCAGGGGGTGGCGGGTAGCCAGTAAATATACAAGTCCTGCCTCTTTCACAGGCAGACCTCTGCTTTTAGTTGGTGGTCTGCCTCAAAAGCCGTTGAAAAAATACATACAGTACAAACAAAACGAGAGGAAGTTAAAAAGCACGGAGATTCCATCCACGCAAACCTTCCTGATCCATGCGGGTAACGTACTCAAAAGGACAAAAACAGAAGAAAGTAAAAGCATACAGTATGCATGTTTGTTCTAGATGCCACACAGAAAATGAGAATACATAGTGTGTGTGTGTGTGTGTGTGTGTGTGTGTGTGTGTGTGTGTGTGTGTGTGTGTGTGTGTGTTCCAATACAATGGCTTCCAACATTCACATATTGGAAATTCAAAATCCCAATCTACTATTTGTATAAAAAAGAAGCTTTCAAGTCAACAAGGAACAGAAAGAAAAGGACAATTGTGTTGTTTATTATTAACTTTTTTTTGTTGTTTTTTTTGTTTTTAACACACAAAAGTTGGATAAAATGTGGAGGAGGAAGAAGAGCGGGTAAAGAAGAGGAGGAAGAGGAGGGCTTCAGGTGTTCTGATGCACTTAGTGAGTGTGCTTTGACAGAAGGAGGGCGAGAGAGAGGTAGAGAGCGGTACAGTGAGGGGAGGAGAATGCATGTAAAGGAGGGCGTGGCTCGCGACAAAGAGGGGGCGTGGTCTATGTGGCGTATCTCTTGGTCCACTGCTTGGCTATCCTGTCATGCTCGGTTCTGTTGGTCAGGTACTGTGTGGCGATGCTGCCCACCAGGGGGTCGGCTGCAAGGGGGACAACGGCGGGTTAGCGCCAAGCCAAAAGGAGCGCGTCGCCAGCGCCCGCTACCTGGAGAGGAGCCTCACCTGGGTTGCAGTCTGTGAGCAGGGAGCAGATGGACAGCAGCACCTTGGAGATGGTGAGGGCGGGGCTCCAGTTGTCCTTCAGGATGTCCAGGCAGATCACGCCCTGGCTGTTGATGTTGCAGTGATAGATCCTCGTGCGGAACGTCACCTGCGGGCGACGCTCACGTTAGCAAACAGCACTAAATATACTCCAAGACTTAGGTGGCCAGATCTGGGCCGCCACGTCATTTTATTTGGCCCTCGAAAGCATGGAAATAATATGCGTCATTAAAGTGCTTTAGCCCTGCGATGAGGTGGCGACTTGTCCAGGGTGTACCCCGCCTTCCGCCTGATTGTAGCTGAGATAAGTTCCAGCGCCCCCGTGACCCCGAAGGGACTAAGCGGTAGAAAATGGAAGGATGGATGGATAAAGTGCTTTATATTTTCTTCCTTAATGTACAGTATATGTTTTTTCTAGGGATGTCCGATAATGGCTTTTTGCAGATATCCGATATTCCAGTATTGTCCAACTCTTTAATTACCGATACCGATATCAACCGATACCGATATCAACCGATATATAGAGTCGTGGAATTAACACATTATTATGCCTAATTTGGACGACCAGGTATGGTGAAGATAAGGTACTTTAAAAAAATAAAAAATAAATAAAATAAGATAAATAAATTAAAAACATTTTCTTGAATAAAAAAGAAAGTAAAACAATATAAAAACAGTTACATAGAAACTAGTAATTAATGAAAATTAGTAAAATTAACTGTTAAAGGCCTACTGAAACCCACTACTACCAACCACGCAGTCTGATCTTAACATTGCAACACATGCCAATACGGCCGGGTTAGCTTACTAAAGTGCAATTTTAAATTTCGCGCAAAATATCCTGCAGAAAACGTGTCGGTATGATGACGTCAGCGCGTGACGTCACGGATTGTGGAGGACATTTTGGGACAGCATGGTGGCCAGCTATTAAGTCGTCTGTTTTCATCGCAAAATTCCACAGTATTCTGGACATCTGTGTTGGTGAATCTTTTGCGATTTGTTCAATGAACAATGGAGACAGCAAAGAAGAAAGCTGTAGGTGGGAAGCGGTGTATTGCGGGCGGCTGCAGCAACACAAACACAGCCGGTGTTTCATTGTTTACATTCCCGGAAAATGACAGTCAAGCTTTACCATTGGCCTGTGGAGAACTGGGACAACAGAGACTCTTACCAGGAGGACTTTGAGTTGGATACGCAGACGCGGTACCGTGAGTACGCATGCAGCTGCGGCTTCCAAACATTTGATCGCTTGCCCGTACGTGCGTGCCGCTATGTGCATGTCACGTACGTAACTTTGGGGACTTTGGGGAAATATATGTGCTGTATGAACTTTGGGGAGGTGAACGGTACTTTGGGCTGTGGGATTGAGTGTGTTGTGCAGGTGTTTGAGTTGTATTGGCGGGTTATATGGATGGGAGGAGGGAGGTGTTTGTTATGCGGGATTAATTTGTGGCATATTAAATATAAGCCTGGTTGTGTTGTGGCTCCAGCGACCCCCCGCGACCCTAAAAGGGACAAGCGGTAGAAAATGGATGGATGAATAGGCTCCAGCGACCCCCTGCCACTCCGAAAGTGACAAGCGGTAGAAAATGGATGGATGAATAGGGTCCAGCGAACCCCCGCGACCCCAAAAGGGACAAGTGGTAGAAAATGGATGGATGGATGGAAGGTTTATCCTGTTAAACTCTAACTAGGTTACATATAATTATCGAATACAATTAAAATCGAGAGTAACTTGTAATACACTTTCCCACCACTTGTGGCGGTAATGACAATATCCAAACAAACAGAAAAAGTCTGGAGCTAAAGGTTTAAGCGCAAAAATTATGACTAAAGTGGTGAAGCTGTATTTTTATTTACACTTAAATTTTGACGCTTTATTAAAAAAACATATTCATGATGAATTTAGTTTGAATTTATTTATTATAGGAATGCATAATTGTATTTAAATTAATTTTGTATAGTTTTTTTTATGAGTCCCTTCTTTTGGTTGCATGGTTAATATCATTTGACAAGGTTTATTCTGTTAAACTCTAAGTAGGTTACATATAATTATCGAATACAATTAAAATCGAGAGTAACATTGATGATTTAGTGTTACTTTTTGAGTGGGCCCCGGTACCCTATGTAGTGAAAAAGTTGGGCCCCGGGGTCAAAAACGTTAGGAAGCCCTGCTCTAAGACAATCTTTCTTAACCATTGCTGGCAACCTCAGCCTTAGTCCATATGGGCCGCAGCGGTACTCAGTTGTAATACACTTTTCTACCACTTGTGGCGGTAATGACAATATCCAAACAAACAGAAGAAGTCTGGAGCTGAAGGTTTAAGCGCAAAAATTATGACTAAAGTGGTGAAGCTGTGTTTTTATTTGCTCTTACATTTTGACAGTTTATTAAAGAAAAACATATTGATGATTAATTGAGTTAGAATGTATTAATTGTAGCAATGCATAATTGTTTTTAAATTGATTTGTTATTGATTTCCACCACTTGAGGGGAGTAATGACAATATCAAACAGAAGAAGTCTGGGGCTAAAGTCAGAGAAGTTTAAGCGCAAAAATGATGACTTAAGTGGTAAAGCTGTGTTTTCATTCGCACTTTAATTTTATTGACAGTTTATTTAAGAAACAGTTTATTATTATTTATTAACGATTTAATTAGAAAGTATTTATTTAAGCACATAATTGTATGTGCATTTATTTAATTTTCATCAGTCCCTTCTTTTGCAGTGTATTTGATTGGTATTTATTTTTCTAATCAGTCTGACCTAAGCCTCGACAATAATCTTTGTGGTTAACTAACTGGATGTTTTACTGCTGCGGTTTAATCTGGTTTCCACCACTGAATTTTCGGTGCATTACCAGTCAATAGTGCGCAAATAATAGGCTATATGTAATATATGAATATATATTTTTATGAGGACTTTGATTCCTAACAAATCGCGATTGTTGAAGAACCGGGAATGACGTGTACACTGTGGAGTATTTGCTTACATGTACGGTTGTCCTGATGTCAATATTTTGGTACCATTACCAAAATGTATTTCGATACTTGGATAATTTTCAAAATAAAATGGGACGACAAATGTCATTATTGGCTTTATTTTAACAGAAAATGTTATGATACATTAAACATGTTTCTTATTGCAATCGAAGAAAAATTCTGTCATTAAATAAGTTACTAGACAATTTGTCTTTTAGTAGTAAGTAAACAAACAAAGGCTCCTAATTAGTCTACTGACGTATGCAGTAACATATTGTGTCATTTCCCATTATATTACTTTGTCAAAAGTACTGTAGTTACAGGATCATACATTGGTCATAATTAAAGTTCTCGTGTCCAGGGGTGTATTTCATTAAAAAAATCCAAAAGATTTTATATAAAATATTAATGTGATAGTTGGTATCGTTAGTCGATATTTGTATAGCTCACCCATTTGTTGACATTAATGAGTGCGAGCTTCCTGTTAGCGGTTAGCTATTGTATCCTCCAACGGTGTGTCGTGAAACATGTTTAGCTATTTCTCGCCCTGCAGGGATGATACTTGTGATTTTTTTTTTTTGTCGCCATGGAGACGAGGATTAGTGATTCAGAAGTAGCTAAAACATTGTGTGGGCCGACGTTAGCTGCTAGCTAACCAGTAGCTAGTTTTAAAGCACCGCTTATACAGCACAATCTTTTTTGTTAGTTTTAAAGCCAAAATACGTCAGTTTTCTTTCCTTTTTCTCCACGCTGTTTCTGCTTTGTGTTGTTGACTTGCGACATGCCCAACAGCACGCCATCAGGACCATGGGAAAAAAAAAAGTACCGGTATTTTTCAAGAGGCAGTATAGGAATTTTTAATTTTTTTTTTATTTTTTAAAATTGACAACCCTAATTAGATGTTACGTACATTGCGTAAGTTTTTTCTGTCATTGAGTTGAAAAATAAAGCTGATGTAGATCCACGCCGATGTCCACTTCTCAGCCATAAAAAGATGAAAACCCATTGTATTACTTTAATATGTTTTCACCTAAAAAAAACACCCTAATTTTTAAAAGTGTGGCGGCTTTTATTTTGAAAAACAGTCGTTGTAGTAGTAGCAACTTCCTTGTTCATTTTATTTACAGACAGACATCATTTTGTATGACATTATTGTTTCTTTTGTTAATTATAGAGTCTGTTCTGCAAAAAGGTAATCCCTAAAAGCACACAGTTTATGGACAGGGACCCACATTTACTTTCTTTGTTTCCACTTTATCAAAATGCACATGCAAGTGACATCGGGGCCACATTGGGGCCTGTGCACATTTATACTGGAGTCTGATAAATATCACAGTTTACTTGTAATCCAAACATCCATCCATCCATTTTCTATCGCTTATTCCCTCCAGGGTCGCGGGGGCTCTGGAGCCTATCTCAGCTACAATCGGGCGGAAGGCGGGGTACACTCTGGACAAGTCGCCACCTCATTGCAGGTAATCCAAACAGTCAGCTGGAATAAAAAAATCTGATTCGGTCCACTTTGGCCAGCAGTGTAAACGTTAGAGGTGGGAATCTTTGGGCACCTTACGATTCGATTCCGATTAAAATTCAGGAGCTACGATTCGAGGAGCCAGATGAGGTGGTTCGGGCATCTGGTCAGGATGCCACCTGGAACGCCTCCCTAGGGAAGTGTTTCGGGCATGTCCGACCAGTAGGAGGCCACGGGGAAGACCCAGGACACGTTGGGAAGACTATGTCTCTCGGCTGGCCTAGGAACGCATCGGGATCCCCCGGGAGGAGCTGGACGAAGTGGCTGGGGAGAGGGAAGTCTGGGCTTCCCTGCTTAGGCTGCTGCCCCCGCGACCCGACCTCGGATAAGCGGAAGAAGATGGATGGATGGATGAATTAATTCCCACATTTCAGCCAAATTTTAGAACGGTCTGCATCACTTTACTTACAATAAATACATTGACTATCTAACTATTTACCCCACCTCTATTAAAAGTAGTCAAAAAGGTTAAGAACTCTCCTGAGAGCACCTGAAGAACATTTAACATCATTGGGATGTTTCACGGGCAGCACAGGGGTTAGTGCATGTGCCTCATCCCGGGCTCGGGATCTTTCTGTATGGAGTTTGCATGTCCTCCCTGTGACTGCGTGGGTTCCCTCCGGGTACTCCGGCTTCCTCCCACCTCCAAAGACATGCACCTGGGGATAGGTTGATTGGCAACACTAAATTGGCCCTAGTGTGTGAATGTTGTCTGTCTATCTGTGTTGGCCCTGCGATGAGGTGGCGACTTGTCCAGGGTGGACCCCGCCTTCCGCCCGAATGCAGCCGAGATAAGCTCCAGCACCCCTCGCGACCCCAAAAGGGACAAGCGGTCGAAAATGGATGGATGGATGTTTCACTGCAGAGTTTTAGGCCAGGGTGGCCAGCAGGGGGCAGTGAGGTGCGACGGCATTGTTCCACAAAGTGTGAAGGACTTTATGTCCTGCTCGTCACAGCCAATGAGACCCAGCCTGGAAATACTAAAGTCAGTTAACCCCGCCCACCACCAAGTGCCAAAAACATCCGACATGGTCTCAACCTGAGCGGATTTAACACAGAATCCACTGTTTGCCCCGGCAACATCTGCTCCCCCTGACCTCACACCCCCTCCAGAGGAAACCTCTAATGGGCCTTGGCGTTCTGAAAAACACCTCCCTCGGGACAGGACGTTATAAACAAGCCTCCCCTCTACCGTCTTACACGTGGTCCAGTGGTAGGAGGCATGCCAAACGGACTCTGGATCCCGACTTGTCGAGCGGAGTGTTGAGCAGCTGTGTGAGAAAGTGGGCTTTGGCTGAGGATCACAGTGAGGCGAGCGAGGTGGGGGAGGTTTTGGGGATAGCGGAAAAGGCTCTCGAGCCCCTCTTGCTACGGAAATGTGGGCCGGGCCTGTGGATATGTACGACTAGCGTGCTGTCAGACGGCCGAGCGTGAGCGGGGTGATCGGGTGCACTGCAGTAAAACTGAAATAAAATCAGCTCGTCTTTGAACCCACTGACTACATTCTCACGCACTAAATTACCGTATTTTCAGGGCCATAAGGCGCACTGGCAAGAATTGTCTATTTTTTATCTTTTTTCATATACCTGTATAAGGCGCACCGGTTTATAGGGCGCATTAAAGGAGTCATTATATTATTAATTTTTTCTAAATGTAAAACACTTCCTTGTGGTCTACATAACATGTAATGGTGGTTCTTTGGTCAAAATGTTGCACAGTTTATGTTTTACAGATCAACTTCAAGCCGCTTTCTGACAGTCTCTTCTGGATGCGCCGTTTTGTGGGCGGTCTTATTTACGAGGCTCACCTTCGACAGCGTCTTTTCCCCGTAGCGGTGTAGCGTGCAAGGACGGGAGTGGAAGAAGTTTCAAAAGATGGAGCTAACTGTTTTAATGACATTCAGACTTTACTTCAATCAATAACGGAGCAGCATCTCCTCATCCGGAAACAACAACACCGGAAATGTGTCCCGTGAAAAAACGTCCGACTGGAACTGTCTAATAACTAAAGTTCCTTGGGTGATATATATTCTATATACTCTCGGCAGGGTCCTTGAGGGTTCATGGGAGTTTGCCCAACCAGTCTACATGTGTTTTGTGGTCTTGGAGAAGGCATTCGACCGTGTCCCTCGGGAAGTCCTGTGGGGAGTGCTCAGAGAGTATGGGGTATCGGACTGTCTGATTGTGGCAGTCCGCTCCCTGTATGCTCAGTGCCAGAGCTTGGTCCGCATTGCCGGCAGTAAGTCGGACACGTTTCCAGCGAGGGTTGGACTCCGCCAAGGCTGCCCTTTGTCACCGATTCTGTTCATAACTTTTATGGACAGAATTTCTAGGCGCAGTCAAGGCGTTGAGGGGATCTGGTTTGGTGGCTGCAGGATTAGGTCTCTGCTTTTTGCAGATGATGTGGTCCTGATGGCTTCATCTGGCCAGGATCTTCAGCTCTCACTGGATCGTTTCGCAGCCGAGTGTGAAGCGACTGGGATGAGAATCAGCACCTCCAAGTCCGAGTCCATGGTTCTCGCCCGGAAAAGGGTGGAGTGCCATCTCCGGGTTGGGGAGGAGATCTTGCCCCAAGTGGAGGAGTTCAAGTACCTCGAAATCTTGTTCACGAGTGAGGGAAGAGTGGATCGTGAGATCGACAGGCGGATCGGTGCGGCGTCTTCAGTAATGCGGACGCTGTATCGATCCGTTGTGGTGAAGAAGGAGCTGAGCCGGAAGGCAAAGCTCTCAATTTACCGGTCGATCTACGTTCCCATCCTCACCTATGGTCATGAGCTTTGGGTTATGACCGAAAGGACAAGATCACGGGTACAAGCGGCCGAAATGAGTTTCCGCCGCCGGGTGGCGGGGCTCTCCCTTAGAGATAGGGTGAGAAGCTCTGCCATCCGGGGGGAGCTCAAAGTAAAGCCGCTGCTCCTCCACATCGAGAGGAGCCAGATGAGGTGGTTCGGACATCTGGTCAGGATGCCACCCGAACGCCTCCCTAGGGAGGTGTTTAGGGCACGTCCGACCGGTAGGAGGCCGCGGGGAAGACCCAGGACACGTTGGGAAGACTATGTCTCCCGGCTGGCCTGGGAACGCCTCGGGGTCCCACAGGAAGAGCTGGACGAAGTGGCTGGGGAGAGGGAAGTCTGGGCTTCCCTGCTTAGGCTGCTGCCCCCGCGACCCGACCTCGGATAAGCGGAAGAAGATGGATGGATGGATGGATGGATGGATCTTTGGGTGAATAATATAAACTCACTACACCGGTATGTTTTAGCGCTTTCATGGCGAGTTTACTGACATACATAAGAACTTTACACTACTTTATATCAGAAATGGAAACAGCGGAGGATTAATGCCACATAACAAGAAGATCGAGAAAAAGAAGAAGCTTATCGACTACAGCGTCGTCACGGACTACAAAGGCGGATGCGCGCAATTTTTCAGGATTCATGCCGATCCCAAATACAGATCAGCAGGTACCAGAAGGTAAGAAAAGTTACTTTTGCATAATATTGCGAAACAAAATGCCAGATAATATGTCTTACCTTATACACACACCATAATAACCTACTCAGTGGCCTAGTGGTTAGAGCAGGGGTCGGGAACCTTTTTGGTTGAGAGAGCCATGAAAGCCAAATATTTTGTATGTATTTCCATGAGAGTCATATAATATTTTTTAACACTGAATGCAACTAAATGCGTGCATTTTTAAGTAAGACCGACATTTTTAGAGTATAATAAGTCTCTTTTTCTTTTTAATAACATTGTTATTCTAAAGCTAACCAATAACAAATAAAATACTTCTTACCATTAACTTCTTGAACAGGTGCGGTAGAAAACAGATGAATGGATTAAAATGCATGAGAATGTTTTATATTTTGAACGTTATTTTTAACACTGTGATTACCAGCGGAATTATTCCTTACTTATGTTAAGCAATGTCAGCTAAGATTTATCTGAGAGCCAGATGCAGTCATCAAAAGAGCCACATCTGGCTCGAGAGCCATAGGTTCCCTACCCCTGCTCTAACCACTCGGCCACTGAGTAGATCATTAATTTGAATGGGAATTTCCTAGAAATTTGGGAATTCCGGGAAAACAGGAATTTTTGAAATTATACAGTAGATAATAGGGATGAACAAGGGTGATGGGTCAAATGCAGAGAATAATTTCGCCACACCGTGTGTGTGTGTGTGTGACAATCATTGGTACTTTAACTTTTTAACTTTTAAAGGGGAACATTATCACCAGACCTATGTAAGCGTCAATATATACCTTGATGTTGCAGAAAAAAGACCATATATTTTTTTAACCGATTTCCAAACTCTAAATGGGTGAATTTTGGCGAATTAAACGGCTTTCTATTATTCGCTCTCGGAGCGATGACGTCACGTTGTGACGTCACATCGGGAAGCAATCCGCCATTTTCTCACTTTCGTCGGTGTGTTGTCGGAGGGTGTAACAACACGAACAGGGACGGATTCAAGTTGCACCAGTGGCCCAAAGATGCGAAAGTGGCAAGAAATTGGACGAAATTTGTTCAAAATACGAGGCTGTGGGGAAAGCCGACGAAATGGTCAGTCGTTTGTTCCGCACACTTTACCGACGAAAGCTATGCTACGACAGAGATGGCAAGAATGTGTGGATATTCTGCGACACTCAAAGCAGATGCTGACATCAACTCCAAAACTGGACAGATCAGCTTTCAGGAAAAGAGAGCGGATGAGGGTATGTCTACAGAATATATTAATTGATGAAAACTTTATTCATTACTCGCGGTTTTACGTAAATTATTATACATAAACTGTGTTTACCAATAATTTAGCTTAAAAACATTTATTTTTTTCAATCATTCGAGTACCGGTACATTCGGGTAGTCTTGTGTCATGCAGTATTTTGTGTCTATTTAGGTATGGTTAACCTGAGTGCTGAAATCGTGGAAAAATACATGTTCTTAGCGCGCCTGAAATGGGCTGTCTGCACTCTCAAAGTGCATGTTGTTGCCAAATGTATTTCATATGCTGTAAACCTAGTTCATAGTTGTTAGTTTCCTTTAATGCCAAACAAACACATACCAATCGTTGGTTAGAAGGCGATCGCCGAATTCGTCCTCGCTTTCTCCCGTGTCGCTGGCTGTCGTGTCGTTTGTCGGTTTCGCTTGCATACGTTTCAAACCGATATGGCTCAATAGCTTCAGTTTCTTCTTCAATTTCATTTTCGCTACCTGCCTCCACACTACAACCATCCGTTTCAATACATGCGTAATCTGTTGAATCGCTTAAGCCGCTGAAATCCGAGTCTGAATCCGAGCTAATGTCGCTATAGCTTGCTGTTCTAAGCGCCATGTTTGTTTGAGTTGGCATCACTATGTGACGTCACAGGAAAATGGACGGGTGTATATAACGATGGTTAAAATCAGGCACTTTGAAGCTTTTTTTAGGGATATTGCGCGATGGGTAACATTTTTTTAAAAACTTCGAAAAATAAAATAAGCCACTGGGAACTGATTTTTAATGGTTTTAACCCTTCTGAAATTGTGATAATGTTCCCCTTTAATAATAACACTCGTATGTTGAAGCACATCAAACAGTGCAGCCTACACTTATCTCGTATGTTTGACTGCCATATACTGGTCACACTTATCATTGCACTATGTACCAAATAAATTTGCTTCGAAGTGGGAAAGCTCAACTAAACATATTCCTTACATTAGGCGCACCGGGTTATAAGACGCGCTGTCGAGTTTTGAGAAAAAAAAAGGATTTTAAGTGCGCCTTATAGTCTGGAAAAATTCCCAAATAACTCACCTCAAAATAAGCATTGTACAACACATGGAAACACCTTCATCTGATCATGTTTGAAAAGTCGGACTAACACACCTAGATTATGCGATTGAAAACCGGACCTCTTGAGTGATGCCAGAGTGGACCCTTTGTATCGCACATGCCCCAGTTTCAACGCCGGCTGTAAAACTTTAAATCTCTCTTAGTGTTCCAAGAGCCTCTCTTTTTGCAATGTCCTCCCAAATCTACAACACGGAATTGATAAGACTGCTCTCTCAATCGACAAGATCTTCTCAACGACTTAGACAATCTTTATTGATCCACAAGGGAAATTGTAGCGCGGGTTCAGACGGACCTGCCTGTCCTGATGGAACGTGTGCTGCTGAATACATGAGGGACTCCTGGGAGAAGTGGCGAGTCGTGTGCCTGGCAGTTCTTTTCGTCAAAGACATTGAAGATATCTATTTGGAACTGTGATAACCGGTCATCTGCTGATTTGACGCAGTGTTGCTCTGGTTTGGCGACCAATACGAAAGATGATGGCAGTCGTTCAAGGAGTCCAAAGGCCGCCCGTCACGATTCGTGGAGCTACGATTCGATTAAAAATCCATTATTGATGCATCTTTAATTTATGTATATTAATGCAGTTTTACATATTTTCGTTTCACTAAATAAGCGTTTATCACTTGCAACTAGGGATGTCCCGATCCGATCCAAATATCGATATTTGCCAAAAAATTGCGTATCGGCAAGGCATGGGAAAATGCCGATCCAGATCCAGTTATAAAAAAAACTCTGGTCCGTGTTTTCCAACGCACTTATTTAAATAATACATTCCACTTTTCTGCTGCTCTGTAATTTCCGTTCCGCATTTTCCAGCACACCTTCAACACATCCACACGTCTGTGAATTCTCACGCAGTTGCTTTTAGCTGCTGGCATTACACGACAGGCTCTTCTCACTCTTTCCTGTGTCTCCCTCTCACAGACAGCAAGCGCACCTTCTTACACACGTCACATACTGTCACGTCATACGTCACATACGTATACGTCCTCCCCGAGCAGAGAGGTAGCAGCATGGCTAACGTTAGCTGTGATGCTAGCGCAGCAGTGTGACCAACGTTCTCTCTAAGGTGCTCGCCTGTACAATTGCGCACTGTTTAAACGTCCTCTGCGCATAGCAAATCTATGCCACGCACAAAATCTAATAAAAAAATAAGCGCATAACAATTTTCGACACACGGACACGACAGAGAAAACAGTTTTCGTCATCATTGTTCAAATATTGTGACGTCTGTCGAGACGCTTATCTCAATTCGGTGCCACACGTCCACACCATCAAAATGCAGAGGCAAAAATTTCCACATCAACACCGTATGAAAAAATGTGTGATTTTTTTAGTTGTGATTTCCTTCTCTGCATGAAAGTTTAAAAGTAGCATATATTAATGCAGTATGAAGAAGAATGTTTTAATGTAGACATGCAAGCCTTGAAAGAAAATTTTGAAAATCAAGACTACATTTCCTGCAAATGGGTGCATTTCTACCCTATATTTTAACTTTAGATTTATTCTCATATCAAACTCTGACACTTACATCCGGCGCCCCCCTCCACACCCTGGATTATGAATAATGTAAATAATTCAATGTGATTATCTTGTGTGATGACTGTATTATGATGATAGTATATATCTGATAGTATATATCTGTATCATGAATCAATTTAAGTCGACCCCGACTTAAACAAGTTGAAAAACTTATTGGGGTGTTACCATTTAGTGGTCAATTGTACGGAATATGTACTTCGCTGTGCAACCTACTAATAAAAGTCTCAATCAATCAATCAATCAAAACACATAGAATCATCATACTGCTGTGATTATATGCATCAAGTGTTCATTCAAGGCTAAGGCAAAATATCGAGATATATATTGTGTATCGCAATATGGCCTTAAAATATCGCAATATTAAAAAAAGGCCAAATCGCCCAGCCCTAGTTCAATGATGCCATTTCTGTTTGTCATGTATAATTTTGTCTATTTTGTGTTTATCCTTGAATAAACAGGTCAGTTTCTTGTTACCAACCATTGTGTATTATTCAAACTCCCCTAATTCAGCTGGCTAGTTGTTATCAAGAGTACTAAAACCCTTTTCAACATGATTCTGACAACTAAGTAGGCTAAATAACTTTAAACTTTAATACATGCTCGGATAGGCCAGTATCGGTCAGTATCGGTATCGGTCGGTATCGGATCGGAAATGCAAAAACAATATCGGTATTGGATCGGAAGTGCAAAAACCTGGATCGGGACATCCCTACTTGCAACTTTTAAAAACGGTGCATTTGTAATAAGAAACGTCCATCACATTTAATATATTCATAGAAATGTGTGCAAAACTGGAACATGTGTGCCCTAAAAATGAGACCAAAATTGAACTTTTTGGCGATTTTGTTATCATTCATATTCTCTAAAGAATGGCCATGAAATCATAAATTCTCCCAGGGTATGTAAACTTATGAGCACAACTGTATATTGTCTATGTGCCGCTACTAGGGTTGTACAGTATACCCGTACTAGTAAAGTACGGCAATACTAATTAATCAAAAATGGTGCTATACTGCCTCTAAAATACCGGTTCCCTTTTTAAAAAAAATATTATTATTAACAGGCATGAAGATGCGCCGTTGTCACGTCGTGACATTGATGGTTTTACGTGCAGAGGAGCATGTTCGGCAACGCACAATCAGGGAGTACTTACGAGCAGACACAGTGTGGAGATAGAAAAGGGATGGATGCATTTTGGCTTGAAAACTAACGATAAAGGTGAATCTCTAATACTGAAACGCCGCTCTACAAGAGGTGCATATATTAGAATATGGGATCCATTATTTAAATTTGTTTTAACTTTTAAATGAATCAAAAATATGACTTACTTTTCTTTGTGGAAAATATTGGACACAATGTGTTGTCAAGCTTATGAGATGCGATGCAAGTGTAAGCCACTGTTTTTTTTTATTATACATGTCTAATGATAATGTCAATGAGGGATTTTTAATCACTGCTATGTTGAAATTGTTACTAATATTTATACTGTTGTTGATAATATACATTTTTGTTTCACTACTTTTAGATTGTTCTGTGTCATGTTTGTGTGTCCTCTCAATTGCTCTGTTTATTGCTACTCTGAATGTTGCTGGGTCGGGTTTGGTTTTGGAATTGGATTGCATTATTATGGTATTGTTTTGTTGGATTGATTAATAAAAAAATTTGAAAAATAAAAAATAAAAAAAATAAATAAAAGGTGCTTTAAACATGGCGAGCTAGCTAGCGGCCAACGTCCATCCACAGTGTTTTAGCTACTTCTAAATCACTAATCCTCGCTTCCATGGCGACAAATAAAGGACAAGGACGAGGAATAACGAAACATGTTTCACCACACACCGTAGGAGGATACAATAGAATGTAAACAAATGCCATGGGTGGATCTACACCTGACATCCACTGTAATGATACCAAGTACAAGAGCATATCTAGTCAATACTACAATGATTACATCAATATTTTTTCCTTTGTTTTATTTATTTATATTATGTTTATAAACTCGGGAAATATGTCCCTGGACACAAGGGGACTTCAAATATGACCAATGTATGCTCCTGTAACTACTTGGTATCGAATCGATACCAAAATTTGTGGTATCATCCAAAACTAATATAAAGCATCCAAACAACAGAAGAATAAGTGTTTATTACATTTTAACAGAAGTGTAGATGGAACATGTTAAAACAGAAAGTAAGGAGATATTAAAGGGGAACATTATCACCAGACCTATGTAAGCGTCAATATATACCTTGATGTTGCAGAAAAAAGACCATATATTTTTTTAACCGATTTTCGAACTCTAAATGGGTGAATTTTGGCGAATTAAACGCCTTTCTATTATTCGCTCATCGGGAAGCAATCCGCCATTTTCTCAAACACATTACAAACACCGAGTCAAATCAGCTCTGTTATTTTCCGTTTTTTCGACTGTTTTCCGTACCTTGGAGACATCATGCCTCGTCGGTGTGTTGTTGGAGGGTGTAACAACACGAACAGGGACCGATTCGAGTCGCACCAGTGGCCCAAAGATGCGAAAGTGGCAAGAAATTGGACGTTTGGGGGGGTTGTGTGCATGTAGCGTGCTTAGTCTGGAGGCTAAATACACACAGTGTAACTGTTGTTTAGTGTTGATATTCTTTGCTTAGTTTGATAAATGTTGGAGCAGTTTGCTTCATCAGGAGGGTGAAGTCGCTCAATTTAAAGTGTTGGATTTAACTGTGTTGGTGAGGGTGTAGAAAAAGGGGCATTTTTCTACCAGTAGACAGCGTTTAAGATTGAGTGTTTCACTGCTAAATTAATAATATATTTATATTGAATATGGATTTTAAATATGTATCTAAATAGGTGGTTAATTGGTTAGGTATTTATGTATTTGCATATTGGGTTTTCTGTTGCATTTATCTATTGTGTTTCAATCTCAATCAATCAATCAATCTTTATTTATATAGCCCTAAATCACAAGTGTCTCAAAGGGCTGCACAAGCCACAACGACATCCTCGGTACAAAGCCCACATACGTGGGCTTTGTACACATGTTTCTGGTGTTAAATGTATTTTATATGTATCTTGGTGCATTTATGTTGAGACAATTTATTTAAAATCTGTTTTAACTTAAAGGGAAAAGATGTGTCCATTTTCTTGCACTTGTTTAATGGTTAAGAGTTTGATAGCCTAATTAATAGTTGTAAATTATGGGATTGATAATTGATTGATTTTTTACAGCATGTTAATCTTGTGGTGTTTTGTCCTTAAAGGTTTTTCACCTACTAAAGAAGCTAAAGGCTACTAAAGACAGCTAATGACAGCTAAAGAAACTAAAGTCTATTAACACTGCTAAAGACTGCTAAAAAGACTAAAGAAGAAAAAAGAAGCTGTTTCTTGGTTGGAAAAACTGTTGCAAACTAAAGGAAAATAAAAGGAAAAAGTAACTACGGTCTGGTCTTTTGAGTGAAATCCAGAAGCCACATTCAGCATTGGTACATCCCTTCAAGTGTGGGATAAGCACAGCGAAAAAAGCAAAACACTTGACAGTTGTTGTATGCACACTGTGTCGAGCGGAAATGGCCTATCATAGCAGCACAACGGCTATGAAGGAACATTTGAAAAGAAAACACCCGACAGCGTTCTTGCCATCACCATCAACTAGTCAATCGTCCGCGTGAGTATACGTTGTCATCATTACCGGGTACACAAAATCATGAATGTGTCATTTGTATCTGCGTTGTAAATTCATAAACTAAAACACTGTTTCGCTCTGAGAGGCGCGTTTGGCGTGCCTGTTCAGTGTTTACAAAGACGCGCTCCTCTTTAACGCTAACGTTAATTAGTTGTGCAAATACCTTTTACAACATTAACAGTTACATATACTATGTACAAACCAACAATTAACTTTCACTTTAATCATACTATCATTGTTGTGTTATTAAGCAAAATAAGCAATACTTTTACTTTTGTTGAAATGTTTACACTGTTACAGAATATTTTGTTTTGCACTTTTTTGTATTGGATGTTTATCTTTATTTTTGCACATTTTAAAGCAAAATAAGCAATACTTTTACTTTAGAAATGCTTATACTATTGCAGAATATTAAGATTTGCACTGGATGTTTACTTTTATATTTGCACACTAAAAAGCAAATAAGCTACTTTTAATTTTGTTAAATGTTAAAAGTTTTAAATGTTTACATTGTTACAGAATATTTTGTCATGTTGTTGTCAATGTTGACTGAGTGGCCATACTTTTTTTTTTTGTATATAAAAGTCATGCCTTTTGAAAAAACTGGCCAACATTTATTTTTTCATCTTCATTTTAAATAAAAAAAATAATCGGTAAAAGGAAAAATAATCTATAGATTAATCGAAAAAAATAATCTATAGATTAACCGATTAATCGAAAAAATAATCTGTAGATTAATCGATAGAAAAATAATCGTTAGCTGCAGCCTTAGTATATAACGATGGTTAAAATCAGGCACTTTGAAGCTTTTTTTAGGGATATTGCGTGATGGGTAAAATTTTGAAAAAAACTTCGAAAAATAAAATAAGCCACTGGGAACTGATTTTTAATGGTTTTAACCCTTCTGAAATTGTGATAATGTTCCCCTTTAACAGTAAGTGAACAAGTAGATTAATAAAGCATTTTATACCGCTTGTCCCTCATAATTTTGAGAAAATAAATGAATAAAAAAATCACACATGTTACCGCATAGGTCAGCAGCTAAATTAGGAGCCTTTGTTTGCTTACTTACTAATAAAAGACAAGTCGTATAATATGTTCAGTTTTATTTAATGACAACATTTTTCTTCAATATCAATAAGAAACATATGTTTAATGTACCGTAAGATTTTTTGTTAAAATAAAGCCAAAAATGCCTTTTTTTTGTGGTCCCTTTTATTTAGAAAACTATCAAAAAGTATCACATTTTGGTACCAAAATACTAGTATCGGGACAACCCTAGCCGCTACCCTAACTGTCATTTGAATTTGTTTTGTAATTGCTAGCTGACCCACCTTGGGAGGTTTGAAGGGGTAGTCGGGCGTGAAGGCGATGTCCAGGAAGAAGACGCCTCCCTCGTACACGGAGCCAGGTGGTCCTAAGATGGTGGACCTCCACTCGTAGATGTTGTCTCCTTTGGGGCCCGCGCTAGAACAATCAAACAAGAGATGCTCAAATAAGAAATAAAGAAAATACCGTCGTACTGTAAAAGAAGCACCAATACATCAACAGAAGTGTTGGAATGTGCTTTAACAGCTTCCACTTGGGGGAAAACTGTCTACATGTTTATGGAGCACGTCTGTGGGAAGTTTTGTCCACATGCTTTTAAGGACCTTGTTTATGCATTCGGAACGGAAGAGGGTCTCCCCCAAAGTTGGAGGTGTACTATTGTCTAAAATGTCCTGTGAGGAGGAATGAAAACTTAGGGACAACTAAGGACTCTAGCTGACGAAGAGATGACTAAAAAGGCGACCCACGGGCCACATTTGGCCAGCCAAACGTCACCCAAATAGGCTTGATGAAACCATTCAAACTAGGGTTGAGCATGTCTGCAGTACTCCCGCCACCCCGCAGGGGGCAACAGCGAGGCAAATGTGTCACAATGAAGCAGCAGTAGGGTGAGTAGAAGACTTAATTCACCCTGGAAAAAAAAAATCTAAATAAAATGCAAAAAATCAGACTTTTAACAACGACTGGACAACAAAGTATGAATGTGCTCGAGTCATTGTTTCCTGTCGGACCTTTTAAGTAACGGACACATCGATCCAGACAAGCAGCAACCACGGTAGAAATCCCAGCGTGTAAACTTCATCACAAAACTTGGTCCAACATTTATAAGTAGATATTGTGCATAAAGATCTGTTGTTTGTTTTGAAATGAAATGGCTGACTTTGTGATGTCTTTTGCATTCGTGGTTGTGTTATTTGTCTGAGAGTAAGGCGTGTTAATACGTGTAGTGCTAAATGGAGAGGGCGACAATGCTACACCTTAGGTTTAATTGTGATAAGTTACATAGAGTGTGTGCAATGGTTTGTGTGTGAATGTTGTGTAATTTCTAGGGATGTCCGATAATATCGGCCTGCCGATATTATCGGCCGATAAATGCGTTAAAATGTAATATCGGAAATTATCGGTATCGTTTTTTTTAATTATCGGTATCGTTTTTGTTGTTGTTTTTTTTTCAAATTAATTCAACATAAAAAACACAAGCTACACTTACAGTTAGTGCACCAACCCAAAAAACCTCCCTCCCCCATTTAAACTCATTCACACTCATTCACACAAAAGGGTTGTTTCTTTCTGTTATTAATATTCTGGTTCCTACATTATATATCAATATATATCAATACAGTCTGCAAGGGATACAGTCCGTAAGCACACATGATTGTGCGTGCTGCTGGTCCACTAATAGTACTAACCTTTAACAGTTAATTTGACTAATTTTAATTAATTACTAGTTTCTATGTAACTGTTTTTATATTGTTTTACTTTCTTTTTTATTCAAGAAAATGTGTTTTTAATTTAAAATTCTTATTTTATTAATAAAAAAAAAGAAGTACCTTATCTTCACCATACCTGGTTGTCCAAATTAGGCATAATAATGTGTTAATTCCACGACTGCATATATCGGTTGATATCGGTATCGGTAATTAAAGAGTTGGACAATATCGGAATATCGGATATCGGCAAAAAGCCATTATCGGACAGCCCTAGTAATTTCTATACGTGTAAACATTTGTAGCTTATTGTGTGAATACATAAACCTTTTATTGTATTCATGTAAAATACTCAATGGACGTTATACTTTTATTATTTTTATATTTTCAGTAGGGATGTCCGATAATATCGGACTGCCGATATTATCGGCCGATAAATGCTTTAAAATGTAATATTGGAAATTATCGGTATTGGTTTCAAAATTATCGGTATCTGTTTCAAAACTAAAATGTATGACTTTTTAAAACGTCGCTGTGTACACGGATGTAGGGAGAAGTACAAAGCGCCAATAAACCTTAAAGGCACTTCCTTTGCGTGCCGGCCAAATCACATAATATCTATGGCTTTTCACACACAAGTAAATGCAAAGCATACTTGGTCAAGAGCCATACAGGTCACACTGAGGGTGGTCGTATAAACAACTTTAACACTGTTACAAATATGTGAACCCACACCAAACAAGAATGACAAACACATTTCGGGAGAACATCCGCACCGTAACACAACATAAACACAACAGAGACAAATTCCCAGAACACCTTGCAGCACTAACTCTTCCGGGACGCTACAATATACACCCCCTGCAACCCCCTAACCCCCCCACCTCAACCTCTTCATGCTCTCTCAGGGAGAGCATGTCCCAAATTCCAAGCTGCTGTTTTGAGGCATGTTAAAAAAAAAAAAGCACTTTGTGACTTCAATAATAAATATGGCAGTGCCATGTTGGCATTTTTTTCCATAACTTGAGTTGATTTGTTTTGGAAAACCTTGTTACATTGTTTAATGCATCCAGCGGGGCATCACAACAAAATTAGGCAAAAATAATGTGTTAATTCCACGACTGTATATATCGGTATCTGTTGATATCGGAATCGGTAATTAAGAGTTGGACAATATCGGAATATCGGATATCGGCAAAAAAGCCATTATCGGACATCTCTAGTGTAAACATTTGTAGCTTATTGTGTGAATACATAAACCCTTTATCGTATTTATGTAAAATACACAATGGATGTTATACTTTTGTTATGTTTATATTTTCAGTTTTACAATCCTAAATAAAGGAAGAAGTGTAATGAAATAAAACTGAGAAAGGCAAATAATTGAAAAGAAGGAACATCAATCTTCATGCAACGGGTCCATCAGACCCACAAACGCTGGCTGAGTAACAACAATATGAACATTACACAAGGGTTAAAGGATACTTTCTAATACACTTCTGCCTTGGACTAATATGTAACTATAAATTATTTGATGCAATATTGTTCAATTAGGGCACATTATGTATGTCAAGCTTGTGTGCTTGGATGTTGTGTATCTGCTCGCTCCTAGAAGCCTACAGCCTAGCATGTTTTGTGAATGACTTTGAACCTTGTGTGCTTATTGGGGGACATTTAGATATTACCCGGCTGCCCAGTTTTACACAACATGACTACTTGTATCAGACTTTTTAAATGCAAGCCCATATAATCCTATAATTGTCTTTTTGCTGTTATCGGAACTATATCAGTATTGGATCGGGACAACCCTAATGAAAACTTGACCTTCTTGAGGGATTGGGAGTGTTGTAAGGGATATCGCGCCCTAACACTGATATCATACCGTGACCTGGATGACTGAGAATCTACACCAGGCCTGGGCAATTATTTTGACTTGGGGGCCACATTTAGAGAAAAAAATATTTTTAGGAACACTAATATAAAACCTCACAATAATGTCTGATTGAATGCTAAAAACGTTATGACAGACCGCCTTAAAAAAACATAATGAATTTGAAATTTTTCTATGAATGATAAAACACTGAATATTGACAAAACATAAACGTCACACCCCCTTTCGAGCGACATATTTTACAATCAAGTGAAACGCAACAAAAATGCAACAAACAGTGAAATATGAACGCGAAGGGTACAAAATAAACCCACCGATAATCTGATATATCACTAAGCTTTAGAACTTTGTTGTGAAAATCTCCTTCCGCGTCTGTGGAAACGCTTCCCGCCCACACTGCTTGGTGCCTCGTCTGAGCTGCTGTGACGTAGATGACCATAGTAACTAATTAGATGAACATAGTAACTAATTAGATGACCATTGTAACTAATTAGATTACCATAGTAACTGGTATATCATCCCAAAGCGCAGATTCCAACCATTGAAATACTTTGTATAGTTGAAGACTTACGGTCATTAGAAAACATCACATCTGCAGCATCGCGTGGACATCGGGGGCGGTACCTCTGGATTGGCAGACCGGGGTGGTGGTTCCTCTCTTTAAGAAGGGGAACCGGAGGGTGTGTTCCAACTATCGTGGGATCACACTCCTCAGCCTTCCCGGTAAGGTCTATTCAGGTGTACTGGAGAGGAGGCTACGCCGGATAGTCGAACCTCGGATTCAGGAGGAACAGTGTGGTTTTCGTCCTGGTCGTGGAACTGTGGACCAGCTCTATACTATCGGCAGGGTCCTTGAGGGTGCATGGGAGTTTGCCCAACCAGTCTACATGTGCTTTGTGGACTTGGAGAAGGCATTCGACCGTGTACCCCGGGAAGTCCTGTGGGGAGTGCTCAGAGAGTATGGGGTATCGGACTGTCTTATTGTGGCGGTTCGCTCCCTGTATTATCAGTGTCAGTGCTTGGTCCGCATTGCTGGCAGTAAGTCGGACCCGTTTCCAGTGAGGGTTGGTCTCCGCCAGGGCTGCCCTTTGTCACCGATTCTGTTCATAACCTTTATGGACAGAATTTCTAGGCGCAGTCAGGGCGTTGAGGGTATTTGGTTTGGTGGCTGCAGGATTAGGTCTCTGCTTTTTGCAGATGATGTGGTCCTGATGGCTTCATCTGGCCAAGATCTTCAGCTCTCACTGGATCGGTTCGCAGCCGAGTGTGAAGCGACTGGGATGGGAATCAGCACCTCCAAGTCCGAGTCCATGGTTCTCGCCCGGAAAAGGGTGGAGTGCCATCTCCGGGTTGGGGAGGAGATCTTGCCCCAAGTGGAGGAGTTCAAGTACCTCGGAGTCTTGTTCACGAGTGAGGGAAGAGTGGATCGTGAGATAGACAGGCGGATCGGTGCGGTGTCTTCAGTAATGCGGACGCTGTATCGATCCGTTGTGGTGAAGAAGGAGCTGAGCCGGAAGGCAAAGCTCTCGATTTACCGGTCGATCTACGTTCCCATCCTCACCTATGGTCATGAGCTTTGGGTCATGAACGAAAGGACAAGATCACGGGTACAAGCGGCCGAAATGAGTTTCCTCCGCCGGGTGGCGGGGCTCTCCCTTAGAGATAGGGTGAGAAGCTCTGTCATCCGGGGGGAGCTCAAAGTAAAGCCGCTGCTCCTCCACATCGAGAGGAGCCAGATGAGATGGTTCGGGCATCTGGTCAGGATGCCACCCGAACGCCTCCCTAGGGAGGTGTTTAGGGCACGTCCGACCGGTAGGAGGCCACGGGGAAGACCCAGGACACGTTGGGAAGACTATATATCCCGGCTGGCCTGGGAACGCCTCGGTATCCCCCGGGAGGAGCTGGACGAAGTGGCTGGGGAGAGGGAAGTCTGGGCTTCCCTGCTTAGGCTGCTGCCCCCGCGACCCGGCCTCGGATAAGGGAAGAAGATGGATGGATGGATGGATGGATGGATGGAAAACATCACTGCACATCATAATGGCAGCTATACTTTCCATCTTAAAGATCTAAAAAAATTATTGGGAATGTCCGGCGGGCCAGATTGAAAAGCTCAACGGGCTGCATGTGGCCCCCGGGCCTTAATTTGCCCAGGTCTGATCTACACAGACACTGATATAGAGCGTATCAAAAAGTCAGCCATTAAAAATGACTTCAGCTCTCAGCCCGGTTTAATGCAAACAAGACGCTGCGTGGAGGCCGACGGCCACATCTGTTGTAATTAATGCCATTTCCATATCGGCACTCCCTCCTCCCCCGCTGTTGTATGCGATAAGACACTGAGCTGGACCGGCTCCAGCGGGACACCATTATAATACCCGCTTCACAAAGCTGCGAACAATGAACAATACCCGAGATTTCTGGTAATTACCAGGAAGGGTGCTCAATGCCAAGCTCCCCCCTGCTGCCAGAATCACACACAAAGTGTGCAGGAGCGCCACCTGCCGGACACACGGCGCTCACGCTCCCTTTATTTGGACGAAGCCGTGGTGCAAAGACTCCCTGAAGTCGTCTGAGCAGCCAAACGCTGGACAATAAGATCATTGTCCACAAATAGAAAATCACAAAAGACCTTTCCGTCCTCTTCCGGGTTCAACACATGCAAATGTGCGCTAATCTACTTTGCTGCCTCTTCACACTGGCCCGCGCCTAAGCCTTTCTTAATTAGCTCATTACGGCAGCCTCGTCTCTGGAGGACGGCGTCCAAGAGAAATGTTCCTGGCTGGGATTCACTTTGTTTCTGCCACAAAAGCAAATGTTGGATTTCCTTTCCGCGGAGGGAGAAGATAAAAATAGGACAGAGGTGATCGTATTACAGCGCTTATCATCAGGGTTTTAACATTGCCACGCTTTTGACCTTCCCATGGAGCTAAATGATTAAAAGTAACCACTCAGTACCAAACGGCGTACAAGTGCAGTCATAAACATTGGGTTTAAAGGGGAACATTATCACCAGACATATGTAAGCGTCAATATATACCTTGATGTTGCAGAAAAAAGACCATATATTTTTTTAACCGATTTCCGAACTCTAAATGGGTGAATTTTGGCTAATTAAACGCCTTTCTAATATTCGCTCTCGGAGCGATGACGTCACAACGTGACGTCGCATCGGGAAGCAATCCGCCATTTTCTCAAACACCGAGTTAAATCAGCTCTGTTATTTTCCGTTTTTTCGACTGTTTTCCGTACCTTGGAGACATCATGCCTCGTCGGTGTGTTGTCGGAGGGTGTAACAACACGAACAGGGACGGATTCAAGTTGCACCAGTGGCCCAAAGATGCGAAAGTGGCAAGAAATTGGACGTTTGTTCCGCACACTTTACCGACGAAAGCTATGCTACGACAGAGATGGCAAGAATGTGTGGATATCCTGCGACACTCAAAGCAGATGCATTTCCAACGATAAAGTCAAAGAAATCTGCCGCCAGACCCCCATTGAATCTGCCGGAGTGTGTGAGCAATTCAGGGACAAAGGACCTCGGTAGCACGGCAAGCAATAGCGGCAGTTTGTTCCCGCAGACGAGTAAGCTAAACCCCCCTGGATGTCTTGGCTCACACCGTCCCGACGATGATCAAGAGAAGAATATCGACCCTAGCTTCCCTGGCCTGCTGACATGAGGGTATGTCTACAGAATATATTAATTGATGAAAATTGGGCTGTCTGCACTCTCAAAGTGCATGTTGTTGCCAAATGTATTTCATATGCTGTAAACCTAGTTCATAGTTGTTAGTTTCCTTTAATGCCAATACCAATCGTTGGTTAGAGGGCGATCGCCGAATTCGTCCTCGCTTTCTCCCGTGTCGCTGGCTGTCGTGTCGTTTTCGTCGGTTTCGCTTGCATACGGTTCAAACCGATATGGCTCAATAGCTTCAGTTTCTTCTTCAATTTCGTTTTCGCTACCGGCCTCCACACTACAACCATCCGTTACAATACATTCGTAATCTGTTGAATCGCTTAAGCCGCTGAAATCCGAGTCTGAATCCGAGCTAATGTCGCTATAGCTTGCTGTTCTTTCCGCCATGTTTGTTTGTGTTGGCTTCACTATGTGACGTCACAGGAAAAAGGACGGGTGTTTATAACGATGGTTAAAATCAGGCACTTTGAAGCTTTTTTTTTTTTTTAGGGATAATGCGTGATGGGTAAAATTTTGAAAAAAACTTCGAAAAATATAATAAGCCACTGGGAACTGATTTTTAATGGTTTCAACCATTCTGAAATTGTGATAATGTTCCCCTTTAATGAACGCCTCTCAGACAGTGCCCATCAATAATGAGCATTTTTACCTCTGTGGACCACAAAAGCAGGAACAAGAGGTTTACATCTCGTAAATCATGCTAATTTCCATCAAACTTTGAGGAAGGGTGGTGGTGAAAATTTACCACGTCAATTCATATTTTTTTTTGCCAATATACGAACTGTATCGAATTTTTCCCACGTCAATGTGGTCAGGGCAATATCCGACCCAGGCCTCTTTCATATGTGTACCGTATTTTCAGGACTATAAGGCACATTTAAAATCTTTTCCCCCCCTCAAAACTCGACAGTGCGCCGTATGTAAAGGAATAAGTTTGGTTGAGATTACCCACCTCGAAGTAGGGCTGGGCGATATATCGATATACAAACCCCGTTTCCATATGAGTTGGGAAATTGTGTTAGATGTAAATATAAACGGAATACAATGATTTGCAAATCCTTTTCAACCCATATTCAATTGAATGCACTACAAAGACAACATATTTGATGTTCAAACTCATAAACTTTATTTTTTTTATGCAAATAATAATTAACTTAGAATTTCATGGCTGCAACACGTGCCAAAGTAGTTGGGAAAGGGCATGTTCACCACTGTGTTACATGGCCTTTCCTTTTAACAACACTCAGTAAACGTATGAGAACTGAGGAGACACATTAAGCTTCTCAGGTGGAATTCTTTCCCATTCTTGCTTGATGTACAGCTTAAGTTGTTCAACAGTCCGGGGGTCTCCGTTGTGGTATTTTAGGCTTCATAATGCGCCATACATTTTCAATGTGGGACAGGTCTGGACTACAGGCAGGCCAGTCTAGTACTCGCACTCTTTTACTATGAAGCCACGTTGATGTAACACGTGGCTTGGCATTGTCTTGCTGAAATAAGCAGGGGCGTCCATGGTAACGTTGCTTGGATGGCAACATATGTTGCTCCAAAACCTGTATGTACCGTTCAGCATTAATGGCGCCTTCACAGATGTGTAAGTTACGCATGTCTTGGGCACTAATACACCCCCATACCATCACAGATGCTGGCTTTTCAACTGTGCGCCTATAACAATCCGGGTGGTTCTTTTCCTCTTTGGTCCGGAGGACACGACGTCCACAGTTTCCAAAAACAATTTGAAATGTGGACTCGTCAGACCGCAGAACACTTTTCCACTTTGTATCAGTCCATCTTAGATGAGCTCAGGCCCAGCGAAGCAGACGGCGTTTCTGGGTGTTGTTGATAAACGGTTTTTGCCTTGCATAGGAGAGTTTTAACTTGCACTTACAGATGTAGCGACCAACTGTAGTTACTGACAGTGGGTTTCTGAAGTGTTCCTGAGCCCATGTGGTGATATCCTTTACACACTGATGTCGCTTGTTGATGCAGTACAGCCTGAGGATCGAAGGTCACGGGCTTAGCTGCTTACGTGCAGTGATTTCTCCAGATTCTATGAACCCTTTGATGATATTACGGACCGTAGATGGTGAAATCCCTAAATTCCTTGCAATAGCTGGTTGAGAAAGGTTTTTCTTAAACTGTTCAACAATTTGCTCACGCATTTGTTGACAAAGTGGTGACCCTCGCCCCATCCTTGTTTGTGAAAGACTGAGCATTTCATGGAATCTACTTTTATACCCAACCATGGCACCCACCTTTTCCCAATTTGCCTGTTCACCTGTGGGATGTTCCAAATAAGTGTTTGATGAGCATTCCTCAACTTTATCAGTATTTATTGCCACCTTTCCCAACTTCCTTGTCACGTGTTGCTGACATCAAATTCTAAAGTTAATGATTATTTGCAAAAAAAAAAAATGTTTATCAGTTTGAACATCAAATATGTTGTCTTTGTAGCATATTCAACTGAATATGGGTTGAAAATGATTTGCAAATCATTGTATTCCGTTTATATTTACATCTAACAAAATTTCCCAAATCATATGGAAACGGGGTTTGTACTCGATATATCGCGGGTTTGTCTCTGTGTGATATAGAAAATGACTATATCTTGATATTCGAGTATACGTTCTCAGGCAGTTGCTTTTAGCTGCGGGCATTACACTGCAGGCGTTTTTCACTTTGTTGCCTCTCCTTCTCACAGAGACTTAAACAAGCGCACCTTCTTACATACATCACATACGTATACGCCCTCGCGGCGCAGAGAGGTAGCGACATGTGTAACGTTAACTGTGGTGTAAGTGGTAATACGAGAGAAAGAAGGTGCGAGTAACAAATGAAGGAAGAACTAATTCCCAAGAAAAACAGCACGGGGTTCATCGTCTGGCGGTGGTTTGGCTTCAAGCGGGAATATGTCGAACAGACGACCGTAATTTGTCAAGTGTGGGGCAAAAGCGTTGCTACAAAAAGTAGCATTACTGCTAATTTGTAGCATCATTTGAAAAGTCACCCGCGAGAGAATGAGGAGTGCTTGAAACTCCGCATGTCAACATCTCCGTTCGGTGCCACACCAACAAAATGCCGAGGCGACCATTTCCACATCAACACCGTATGAAAAAAATAGCCAACAACAGAAGGAGATAACGTCCGCAGAAACCTACCACATAGCGAAGGATTTGATTTCCTATTATGCAGCTAATTTTTATTTGACACTTATTGAAATATATTGTGTGACATCATGCACAAAAGTGCACTTTCTTTGTTTTAAACTATTGTCGTGGCGTTCTGTACAAAAAGTGCACTTTACTTTAGTGTTGTTTTGATATGTCATCTTAGTGACATCATGCACAAAAGTGCACTAATAACTTGTTTTAAAAGGTCTCTGACAATCTTGCACTTTCTGTTTTGGAAATTACATGAATGTTTGTGCCACTGCTTAATAACTGTTTAGTAAATACAGTTTTGGTAAATTGACTTAGTTGTGATTTACCTCTCTGCATGAAAGTTTGAAATGAGCATATATTAATGCAGTATGAACAAGAATGTTTTAATGTAGACACATAGAATCATCATACTGCTGTGATTATATGCATCAAGTGTTCATTCGAGGCTAAGGCAAAATATCGAGATATATATCGTGTATCGTGACATGGCCTAAAAATATTGAGGTATTGATAAAAAGCCAGCCCTAGGTCAGGGCAATTCCGAATTTTTCATATCGGACCCAGGCCTCTTTCATATGTGTACCGTATTTTCAGGACTATAAGGCACACTTAAATTATTTTTTGTTTCTCAAAACTCGACAGTGCGTCTTATAACCCGGTGCGCCTAATGTAAGGAATGCGTTTGGTTGAGCTTACCCACCTCGACGCTATTTTATTTGGTACATGGTGTAATGAAAAGTGTGACCAGTAGATGGCAGTCAAACATAAGAGATAAGTGTAGGCTGCACTATGATGGCAATATGACTCAAGTTAACAACAACATTTAATATGTTCCATTGAAAATATATGTATGTAATATTGGATGCATTTCAGATAGTTGTTTGTGTGCCATGTTGTTCCAGACCACAGCAAACATTACCTAGCTTGCCATAAATCTATTAAAAGAAGACAGCCTGTTCCCTTTAACTTGGACACACACATCTATACCTTTGGCCATTAAAAGCCAGTCATTTCCAGGAGTTATCTCACCTTCTGAGTAGCCTCTGATGGTTTCTAATGTGTAGAATAAATAATACATTTCAACATTTCTGTCAACGAAGATTTGCTTCAGCCTGCGACACAGTCATTTTGATAGTAGGCTATTATAGCTAATAGAGACACTTACATCATGTGTTGCCTTCATTATAACACTTATATATGGCTTCATTTTTTGCGGCTCCAGACAGATTAGTTTTTTGTATTTTTGGTCCAATATGGCTCTTTCAACGTTTTGGGTTGCCGACCCCTGTTATAGACTATCTATTAGTCAACGTTGGACAGCCAGAAATGAGCAAGCGACACAAGAGGTACTCGCTCCGCGGCGAGGAGGCTGCAGGGGATCTGACAGGCACACAAGGGCTAAGTCAATAGCTAAAATGTGCATGCCGCTGCTGGCTGTTGCTTGGAGACCCTTGAAATACACCCCTCCTTCACCAGGGCCCATGCTGGCTGGGGTGTTCATGAGGCGCTTTGTTGCAGCAGCCTCGCAGCCGATGCATTCAGGATCTCCAGCTAGCAGAGATGCGTCACGTCCGATTGAACCGAGGCCCATCAAGACGAGTGCAGATGCGAGCACGGCTGGCAGGTAGGCGGAATCCTAGGACCCTCACAGATTTATGATCAGGTGCCATAAGCAGCTGACCAAGACTTGGTTAAATGACCATAATTGCCGATTTTCCCGGGAGACTCCCGAATTTCAGTGCCCCTCCCGAAAAACTCCCGGGGCTACCATTCTCCCGAATTCCACCCGGACAACAATATTGGGGGCGTGCCTTAAAGGCACTGCCTTTAGCGTCCTCTCTCACCTGAAAAGGAGACTATTATTTATGTCTCCGTTATCCATAGGTTTATTTATAACCCATAAAGTAGGCAGCCACGGGGCTACAAACCCCGTTTCCATATGAGTTGGGAAATTGTGTTAGATGTAAATATAAACGGAATACAATGATTTGCAAATCATTTTCAACCCATATTCAATTGAATGCACTACAAAGACAAGATATTTGATGTTGAAACTCAAACGTTATTTTTTTTTTGCAAATAATAATTAACTTAGAATTTCATGGCTGCAACACGTGCCAAAGTAGTTGGGAAAGAGCATGTTCACCACTGTGTTACATGGCCTTTCCTTTTAACAACACTCAGTAAACATTTGGGAACTGAGGAGACACATTTTTTTAAGCTTCTCAGGTGGAATTCTTTCCCATTCTTGCTTGATGTACAGCTTAAGTTGTTCAACAGTCCGGGGGTCTCCGTTGTGGTATTTTAGGCTTCATAATGTGCCACACATTTTCTTATGGGAGACAGGTCTGGACCACAGGCAGGCCAGTCTAGGACCCGCACTCTTTTACTATGAAACCATGTTGATGTAACACATGGCTTGGCATTGTCTTGCTGAAATGAGCAGGGGTGTCCATGGTAACGTTGCTTGGATGGCAACATATGTTGCTCCAAAACCTGTATGTACCTTTCAGCATTAATGGTGCCTTCACAGATGTGCAAGTTACCCATGTCTTGGGCACTAATACACCCCCATACCATCACAGATGCTGGCTTTTCAACTTTGCGCCTATAACAATCCGAATGGTTCTTTTCCTCTTTGGTCCGGAGGACACGACGTCCACAGTTTCCAAAAACAATTTGAAATGTGGACTCGTGAGACCACAGAACACTTTTCCACTTTGTGTCAGTCCATCTTAGATGAGCTCAGGCCCAGCGAAGCCGACGGCGTTTCTGGGTGTTGTTGATAAACGGTTTTCGCCTTGCATAGGAGAGTTTTAACTTGCACTTACAGATGTAGCGACCAACTGTAGTTACTGACAGTGGGTTTCTGAAGTGTTCCTGAGCCCATGTGGTGACATCCTCTACACACTGATGTCGCTTGTTGATGCAGTACAGCCTGAGGGATCGAAGGTCACGGGCTTAGCTGCTTACGTGCAGTGATTTCTCCAGATTCTCTGAACCCTTTGATTATATTACGGACCGTAGATGGTGAAATCCCTAAATTCCTTGCAATAGCTGGTTGAGAAAGGTTTTTCTTAAACTGCTCAAAAATTTGCTCACGCATTTGTTGACAAAGTGGTGACCCTCGCCCCATTTTTGTTTGTGAATGACTGAGCATTTAATGGAATCTACTTTTATACCCAATCATGGCACCCACCTGTTCCCAATTTGTCTGTTCACCTGTGGGATGTTCCAAATAAGTGTTTGATGAGCATTCCTCAACTTTATCAGTATTTATTGCCACCTTTCCAAACTTCTTTGTCACGTGTTGCTGGCATCAAATTCTAAAGTTAATGATTATTTGCAAAAAAAAAAAAAAAAAAGTTATCAGTTTGAACATCAAATATGTTGTCTTTGTAGCATATTCAACTGAATATGGGTTGAAAATAATTTGCAAATCATTGTATTCCGTTTATATTTACATCTAACACAATTTCCCAACTCATATGGAAACGGGGTTTGTATTTATCAGCGTGTGTTTATTCCAGCCGGCACGTTAATACACTGACACACAACATCCTGATTAACATCATGCATTGCTTCAAAACTACGGCAAGTAGTAATGTCCAAAAACATAACAGAGACGAAGCTGGAGAACAAAGAAGAGACATGGTCATGGACGACGAGTAAGAAGAAGTACGCCTGCAAGTTCCAAAATGATTGGAAAACATAATTTCAGTTCATCCAGGACAGCTCGAAGGGGAAGGGGTATGCTGCCTGCACATTTTGTAGATCAGTCTTTTCTATTAAACAAGGTGGCCGAACGGATATACTCATTCATGAACGGATTATTTATATAAATATAAGAAATACTTGAAAACATATACACCCCCCGCTACCCAACCTCAACCCCGCCCACATCTCCCGAATTCGGAGGTCTCAAGGTTGACAAGTATGTAAATGACCCAAGTGTCAACAGCAAGCACTGTTATCTTTGTAAAGGCACATTTTTTTATTCCCCAGGCATGCCTAATGAAGTGTCCGGCGAGTGTAAACCTTCCGCACCTCGCTGTTGGCGGCCTGCGAGAAGCGCTGCATCTGCAGGGCCGCTGTCAGCCAAATGCCGTGATTCACTGAGTATTTGGGTCATTTGTTTCGAGGGTCTGGGATACATTAGTGTGCGGGATCCTTGCCGCGGCCCTGTCCGACGCAATTACGCTCACGCGGGAAGCAGCTTTTGACAGGCGGGCTGCTTCCTCCCACCTCGGACCACCAACAAAGCCTTTCGCAAACTCTTCTCCGGGCAGCCTTGCCGTGACCAGGACGTCTTCCTGTCATACAACTTGTCATGAAAACAAATTGGTGATGCTCATTTCATTCAAACAGGCTCAACAAGTTGAACATTGCACATGTTTACACTTGCATTTAGACCGATACGTCAGTGATTCCCGATACGCAATCGTACCAATTTTCGGTACTTTTCTGTGCGTTTCTTTTTGATAATACAACCTCGTTATTGTCACTCAATCAATCAAAGTTTATTTATATAGCCCTTAATCACAAGTGTCTCAAAGGGCTGCACAAGCCACAACGACATCCTCGGCTCAGATCCCACATTAGGGCAAGAAAAAACTCAACTAGAGATGTCCAATTATATCGGGCTACCGATATTATCGGCCGATAAATGCTTTAAAAGGTAATATCGGAAAATATCGGTATCGGTTTCAAAAAGTAAAATGTATGACTTTTTAACATGCCGCTGTACGGAGTGGTACACGGACGTAGGGAGAAGTACAGAGCGCCAATAAACCTTGAAGGCACTGCCTTTGCGTGCCGGCCCAACCACATAATACCTACGGCTTTTCACACACACAAGTGAATGCATGCATACTTGGCAATGTTTACACTGTTGTTACAGAATATTTCCGTTTTGCACTTTTTTGTATTGGATGTTTATCTTTATTTTTGCACATTTTAAAGCAAAATAAGCAATACTTTTACTTTTGAAATGCTTATACTATTGCAGAATATTAAGATTTGCACTGGATATTTACTTTTATATTTGCACATTAAAAAGCAAATAAGCTACTTTTAATTTTGTTAAATGTTAAAAGTTTTAAATGTTTACATTGTTACAGAATATTTTGTCATGTTGTTGCCAATGTTGACTGAGTGGCCATACTTTTTTTTTTGTAAATAAAAGTCATGCCTTTTGAAAAAACTGGCCTACATTTATTTTTGTCATCTTCATTTTAAATAAAAAAAATAATCGGTAAAAGAAAAAATAATCTATAGATTAACCGATTAATCGAAAAATAATCTATAGATTAATCGATAGAAAAATAATCGTTAGCTGCAGCCTTACTTTTCACACACACACAAGTGAATGCAAGCATACTTGGTCAACAGCCATACAGGTCACACTGAGGGTGGCCATATGAACAACTTTAACACCGTTACAAATATGCGCCACACTGTGAACCCACACCAAACAAGAATGACAACATCCGCACCGTAACACAGCATAAACACAACAGAACAAATACCCAGAACCCCTTGCAGCACTAACTCTTCCGGGACGCTACAATAAACGCTACCCCCTACCCCCTCACCTCAACCCCGCCCACCTTAACCTCCTCATGCTCTCTCAGGGAGAGCATGTCCCAAATTCCAAGCTGCTGTTTTGAGGCATGTTAAAAAAAATAATGTACTTTGCGACTTCAATAATAAATATGGCAGTGCCATGTTGGAATTTTCTTCCATAACTTGAGTTGATTTATTTTGGAAAACCTTGTTACATTGTTTAATGCATCCAGCGGGGCATCACAACAAAATTAGGCATACTAATGTGTTAATTCCACGACTGTATATATCGGTATCTGTTGATATCGGAATCGGTAATTAAGAGTTGGACAATATCGGAATATCGGATATCGGCAAAAAAGCCATTATGGGACATCTCTATAAATAATCATTTACAGAATCTTACTGGGTAAATGACTCATTTCGCAACTTATTTATCTGCAGTTTATAGGCCGGTGCAGCTGATATGAAAAAAAAATAAATTCTAAAATGTAGTGGATGCGGCTTACACACAATGTGTGCTCTGTAGTCTGGAAAATATGGTCATTCTTAAAGGGGAACATTATCACCAGACCTATGTAAGCGTCAATATATACCTTGATGTTGCAGAAAAAAGACCATATATTTTTTTAACCGATTTCCGATCTCTAAATGGGTGAATTTTGGCGAATTAAACGCCTTTCTATTATTCGCTCCCGGGGCGATGACGTCACATCGGGAAGCAATCCGCCATTTTCTCAAACACATTACAAACACTGAGTCAAATCAGCTCTGTTATTTTCCGTTTTTTCGACTGTTTTCCGTACCTTGGAGACATCATGCCTCGTCGGTGTGTTGTCGGAGGGTGTAACAACATGAACAGGGACGGATTCAAGTTGCACCAGTGGCCCAAAGATGCGAAAGTGGCAAGAAATTGGACGTTTGTTCCGCACACTTTACCGACGAAAGCTATGCTACGACAGAGATGGCAAGAATGTGTGGATATCCTGCGACACTCAAAGCAGATGCATTTCCAACGATAAAGTCAAAGAAATCTGCCGCCAGACCCCCATTGAATCTGCCGGAGTGTGTGAGCAATTCAGGGACAAAGGACCTCGGTAGCACGGCAAGCAATGGCGGCAGTTTGTTCCCGCAGACGAGCGAGCTAAACCCCCTGGATGTCTTGGCTCACACCGTCCCTTATGCCACCGAAGACGATCAAGAGAAGAATATCGACCCTAGCTTCCCTGGCCTGCTGACATCAACTCCAAAACTGGACAGATCAGCTTTCAGGAATAGAGAGCGGATGAGGGTATGTCTACAGAATAAATTAATTGATGAAAATTGGGCTGTCTGCACTCTCAAAGTGCATGTTGTTGCCAAATGTATTTCATATGCTGTAAACCTAGTTCATAGTTGTTAGTTTCCTTTAATGCCAAACAAACACATACCAATCGTTGGTTAGAAGGCGATCGCCGAATTCGTCCTCGCTTTCTCCCGTGTCGCTGGCTGTCGTGTCGTTTTCGTCGGTTACGCTTGCATACAGTTCAAACCGATATGGCTCAATAGCTTCAGTTTCTTCTTCAATTTCGTTTTCGCTACCTGCCTCCACACTACAACCATCCGTTTCAATACATGCGTAATCTGTTGAATCGCTTAAGCCGCTGAAATCCGAGTCTGAATCCGAGCTAATGTCGCTATAGCTTGCTGTTCTATGCGCCATGTTTGTTTGAGTTGGCATTACTATGTGACGTCACAGGAAAATGGACGGGTGTTTATAACGATGGTTAAAATCAGGCACTTTGAAGCTTTTTTTAGGGATATCGCGTGATGGGTAACATTTTGAAAAAAACTTCGAAAAATAAAATAAGCCACTGGGAACTGATTTTTAATGGTTTTAACCCTTCTGAAATTGTGATAATGTTCCCCTTTTAACTATTTGATCAATTGCATTAGTGTACAAACACGTCATGCGGAGCATTTTTAGGGACGTCACTTGCAGTAAATTACTAGGCCTCGTTCACACTGCAGGTCAATTTGGATTTTTTTGGCCGATAAACAGCCTGTATCTGATTTTTTTCCATGTCAGTGTGACCAGTGCAATTACGAATTTTTCATATCCGACCCAGGCCTCTTTTGTTGTTGGTGGAAATAAATGATGTATACAGTACAGGCCAAAAGTTTGGACACACCTTCTCATTCAATGCGTTTTCTTTATTTTCAAGACTACCGGTATTTACATCGAAGATTGTCACTGAAGGCATCAAAACTATGAATGAACACATGTGGAGTTATGTACTTAACAACAAAAGGTGGAATAACTGAAAAAATGTTTTATATTCTAGTTTCTTCAAAATACTGCTTTGCACACTTTTGGCATTCTCTCGATGAGCTTCAAGCACACCTGTGAAGTGCAAACCATTTCAGGTGACTACCTCTTGAAGCTCATCGAGAGAATGCCAAGAGTGTGCAAAAAAGTAATCTGGGCAAAGGGTGGCTATTTTGAAGAAACAAGAATATAAAACATGTTTTCAGTTATTTTACCTTTTTTTTGTTAAGTACATAACTCCACATGTGTTCATTCATAGTTTTGATGCCTCCAGTGACAATCTACAATGTAAATAGTCATGAAAATAAAGAAAACACACTGAATGAGGAGAAGGTGTGTCCAAATGTTTGTGATATACTGCAGTGTTTTTCAACCTTTTTTGAGCCAAGACACATTTTTTGCGTTGAAAAAATGCAGAGGCACACCACCAGCAGACATCATTAAAAAACTAAACTCAGTTGACAGTAAAAAGTTGTTGTCGCAATTGTTGGATATGACTTTAAAGCATAACCAAGCATGCATCACTATTGCTCTTGTCTCAAAGTAGGTGTACTGTCACCACCTGTCACATCACGCCCTGACTTCTTTTGAGTTTATTGCCGTTTTCCTGTGTGTAGTGTTTTAGTTCTTGTCTTGTGCTCCTATTTTGGTGGCTTTTTCTCTTTCATGTCTTCCTTTGAGCGATATTTCCCGCATTTACTTTGTTTTAGCAGTCAAGAATATTTCGGTTGTTTTTATCCTTCTTTGTGGGGACATTGTTGATTGTCATGTCATGTTCGGATGTACATTGTCTTTGCTCCACAGTAAGTCTTTGCTGTCGTCCAGCATTCTGTTTTTGTTTACTTTGTAAGCCAGTTCAGTTTTAGTTTCGTTCCGCATTGCCTTCCCTAAGCTTCAATGCCTTTTCTTAGGGGCACTCACCTTTTGTTTATTTTTGGTTTAAGCATTAGACACCTTTTTACCTGCACGCTGCCTCCCGCTGTTTCCGACATCTACAAAGCAATTAGCTACCGGCTGTAGGGATGATACTCGAAACCGATTTTCCCGGTTGTTCGATAAGAAAAGAACCGAGTCCTCGGACTCGAATCCCTTTTTGAGAACCGGTACCCGTTATCGAGACCACTATAGTAAAGAAAAAGAGTTGGTTCTTTATTTGAATCCCTCGGAACGAATCGCGTCCCGACCAGAAATGCTCCGTGTGACATCACAAGAAATGACGTCACGTAGCTCAGTCATTAGGCGCAGATAGCGAAAGCAGGAAAAAAATGGAACGGAAAAAGGTGTAATAAAGTTCAAAACAAAAGGTGTAATCCAATGAATAACTTTACTGAGAGATTTGAGCAGGGTACAAACACATGACGAACACTTTTACGACCAACCGGAAACATAGCAACCAGGCTAGCAACGCACTTCCTTTACGGCAGCTGTCGCAACGTTCTTAAAGCAACCGCAGCACATACATATATATATATATATATACACACAACATATATCTCCCTTTTTTAACTTTTCTTTTTCTTTCCTTGTAAACAAAACAAAATCACACTCTATATGTGTTGTCTGTCTAATTATAAATAATGCAGACGAGGCGTGTTGGCTGAGTTCTTGACGTTTACTTTCACAGCGTGCTCAAAACCTCATTCTTAGCTGCCGGGTGGCGACATGCAACAACACTTTTCGGGGCTACCGCGCATGCTCGTCACTCCCGTTGCATGCTGGGTAGTGTAGTTGTTATATTCCCTAGCTCATAACATCTTTCCCCCTATAAAGAAATAATGTTAACTCAATAAAGTGTATTTCTTTTTTTAGCTTTAACTTTTCATTTTTTAGCATTGTAACCACATTTGCACACAACTTTTCTCTTCATTGAATTTTCTTTCAATAAAGAAATAAAGTGCAAAAATGTCAAAGCATCATAACAAACAGTTATGTCAAATAGCAGCAGAATTGCACTTTTTGGAGAGCTGTATTATTTTCAGTTTTGTGCCCAAGGGACTGATTTTATTTAACACTATATTATTTATACACCTATAGTGATCACAGAGACAGGTTGTTTTTGTGTTACTGTATATATTTGTTTTTCTGAAAAATCCCACTTAATATACTTTGGGTAACAACAGTCAATATTTATTTATTTTATTTTATTTTTTTAGGGGGGGGGTAACAGTCAATATTTATTTATTAGATCAAAATGTTTTCTTATATAATAAAAGTGAGCTTTTGTTAAACCAAATATTGTGTGTTTTTTTCCATATACAACAACCTATCTGGACTCGATAAGAGAATCGATAAGGAATCGGTTCGATAAGAGGATTCGATAATAGGCTCGAACTCGATAATTTCTTTTCAAACATCATCCCTAACCGGCTGCCACCTACTGATATGGAAGAGTATTACACGGTTAGTCTGCCGAGCTCTAGACAGCACAGAAACTCAACAACAACACATCATTTGCAGACTATAATTACTGGTTTGCAAAAAAATATATTTAACCCAAAAAGGTGAAACTAGATAATCTCCCACGGCACACCAGACTATCTCACGGCACACTAGTGTGCCGCGGCACAGTGGTTGAAAAACACTGCTATACTGTCTATGCGATGCATCCTCAATGTGAACGCTCCTGCTCTCAGGTCATAACCATCCGACCAGAACGTCTTTAAAAAGCAGTAAGCGTTATAATTATTCACCTAAAGAGACCATTACAAAATACATAGTTGACTACGGAGCAGAAAACAGGTGAAAATATATTTTAGGAAGTCACGTGAAAGTTCCACCACTCTTCGCCCACAGAAACGCTCTTCAAACCGACATCGAAGCAAAATATCCCGTAAAACCGCGAGAGCCAAAATACTTGTCCTCTTCCCTCTATATTTTCTATGCGCAATAATTTAGTCCAGAAAATTGTTGACTTTGATTGCACAAAATCCTTGAAATTGCCACAAATGCGCCAGTACTGAGACCGACTAGAGCTGAAGCCATGTTTTCATCTGTAAACACAGCACTGCGTGCGGCATCATATCCGCATGTGGGTCAGATTGCATTCACATTAGAAATCACTTTTTTTTCCCGTAATGTCAACGACCATTAAAAAGATCGGATTTGACACAAAAAAATCCAAATTGTACATTTGGTCCTGCAGTGCGAACCAAGCCCGAGTCACTACTCAGTACTTCATGGTGTGTGTTTTTTTTGCCTTTTGACAAGTTTTGTCCAATTTGCCAACTGTCTGTTATGATTTCGACTGCTTTTGGGACTGCTTATCAAATATTCATGCTCAATAAAGACCAACTTAGAATGTTGGCTTTTAATGTTGGCTACTTATAGTGACTCTTATTGAATATTCATGCTTAATAAAGATTGGTGTGGGAAGTACTGTGCATGTAATGAACTCCATTACCTGTTGACCTATGCAGAAGACGCGAACAGAATGTACAAAACCGCCTTTAAGATAAGTGAGTGACATCCTTTTCTGTTCAACAAGAACATAATAAGGTATGAGGGGAAAGAACAAGAGGTCCACATATGTAATTCATAGCAAAGGGACTTTTTACCCCAAATCATATTTGACACAATGGCAAAGACGGCCACTAAATTTTAAAGGGGAACATTATCACAATTTCAGAAGGGTTAAAACCATTAAAAATCAGTTCCCAGTGGCTTATTTTATTTTTCTTAGTTTTTTTCAAAATTTTACCCATCACGCAATATCCCTAAAAAAAGCTTCAAAGTGCCTGATTTTAACCATCGTTATATACACCCGTCCATTTTCCTGTGACGTCACACAGTGACGCCAAGACAAACAAACATGGCGGATAGAACAGCAAGGTTCTATTAGCTCGGTTTCAGACTCGGATTTCAGCGGCTTAACACTGTCTGATAAGATAATTACTAACAACTAGGAACTAGGTTTACAGCATATGAAATACATTTGGCAACAACATGCACTTTGAGAGTGCAGACAGCCCATTTCAGGCGCGCTAAGAACATATATTTTTCCACGATTTCAGCACTAAGGTTAACCATACCTAAATAGACACAAAATACTGCATTACACAAGACTACCCAAATGTACTCGAATGATTGAAAAAAAAAAATGTTTTTAAGCTAAATTATTGGTAAACACAGTTTATGTATAATAATTTACGTAAAACCGCGAGTAATGAATAAAGTTTTCATCAATTAATATATTCTGTAGACATACCCTCATCCGCTCTCTTTTCCTGAAAGCTGATCTGTCCAGTTTTGGAGTTGATGTCAGCAGGCCAGGGAAGCTAGGGTCGATATTCTTCTCTTGATCACCTTCGGTGGCATAAGGGACGGTGTGAGCCAAGACATCCAGGGGATTTAGCTCGCTCGTCTGCGGGAACAAACTGCCGCCATTGCTTGCCGTGCTACCGAAGTCCTTTGTCCCTGAATAGCTCACACACTCCGGCAGATTCAATGGGGGTCTGGCGGCAGATTTCTTTGACTTTATTGTTGGAAATGTATCTGCTTTGAGTGTCGCAGGATATCCACACATTCTTGCCATCTCTGTCGTAGCATAGCTTTCGTCGGTAAAGTGTGTGGAACAAACGACTGACCATTTCGTCGGCTTTCCCCACACCCTCGTATTTTGAACAAATTTCGTCTAATTTCTTGCTACTTTCGCATCTTTGGGCCACTGGTGCAACTTGAATCCGTCCCTGTTCGTGTTGTTACACCCTCCAACAACACACCGACGAAAGTGAGAAAATGGCGGATTGCTTCCCCATGTGACGTCACGTTGTGACGTCGTTGCTCCCAGAGCGAATAATAGAAAGGCTTTTAATTCGCCAAAATTCACCCATTTAGAGTTCGGAAATCGGTTAAAAAATTATATGGTCTTTTTTCTGCAACATCAAGGTATATATTGACGCTTACATAGGTCTGGTGATAATGTTCCCCTTTAAGGAAAATAGTTTTCCCCCCATATATTAACCAGACTGGACTATAAGCCGCAGATATATACATTGCAAAATGAGTTACTTACACAAAAAGATTCTGTAAATGTTTGATTAGATACCTTAATAGTTTCCAAACGGTGTCTGTAACACGGCAGTAAAACGGCTGATCAAACAAAACAGAAGTCATTGCCATGGACCTACTAGCTGTGGAAGCCAGCTCTCCAATCAGCTAAACAGACTCAATAACTCCACGGTGACGTTTTGTTGAAATTACTGAGGAATTTGTCAAACTGAAACAATACAAAAAGGATTCCATTATAAGTTAATAATACTTAACGTGTTAGCATAATAGCAAATGCCAGTGACGCGAGCGTCATTACATTACGATAGCACACACAAATGTGCTTGAAAACATTCCTACAGACATCACACATGGGACGGTTTAGTAAGTATGAACAGTTTTAGTTTTTTTCCCTCACTAGCACTCATCGAGGGCGGACGCTCCCCTTTCCTCTCCCTTATCTCTCCTGCTTGCTTCTTAACTTTTTTGTTGCCTCTTTTTGCACTGCTCTCCTAATCTAAACATTGGAATTATTTAAATGGCCTCAACGAAATTGACAAGATCTTGGGTTTGGGGGAACCTGCTTGTCGTGACGAAGCGGTTGTTGCTGGACACACGACGGACTCTTGGGAGAAGAAGGAGTGCCGCGTGCCTGGCGGCCCTTTCAGTCGAGGACGTGAAGATATCTACCTATTCGGAATTATGACAACAGGACATCTGCTGATTGGAGTAAGCGTTGCTCTGGTTTGCTGACAAATTGGAAGTTGCTGGCAGTCTTCAAAGTACACCAAAACTGCCACAAATGATAGGAGGACGCGGGAAGAACTGTGGACACTCTTGTGATTTGGATCACATCGGACCGTCTGCCCCGCAGGATTTTGAGGATCAGTCATAGACAATTTAGAGTGAAAAGCAAATTTTATTTTCACTCGCATACAAAACATTCTAACTTGGATTGTTTCCCTGGCTTCGATTCGAGACTCTCCCGAAGGACAGTGCGGCGAAGACACAACAAACTCCCTTCTTGTCTCTCATGGACACACACCTGTTGTTGTTAAAATTGGACTGACTATCGGCTGCACAACATCAAGGCCGCGGAACAGAGACACACTGCAGGCTTACACACACACATGCATCCAGAAGAAATATACTCCACATACACATTACCCCACTCCCAATCCAACGCCCTTGACGCAAATCCCATAGGGGTGATGGACGGATGGGCAGGGCCTGAGAGCTGCAGCCCGCCACCGTGGCCTCCCACTCCCTCCCCTCTGTTGCTAGATATCTCGAGATGTACGTTGTAATATGTATATGTGCTTTGCTATGGAGATTTTTTTCCCACTCCAGACTGGGCCCCCTTAGGAGCCCAGTCTAGATTGTATTTTATTACTCATCCTTCCCCAGCAATGATTTGCAAATCCTTTTCAACCCATATTCAATTGAATGCACTACAAAGACAAGATATTTGATGTTCAAACTCATAAACGTTATTTTTTTTGCAAATAATAATTAACTTAGAATTTCATGGCTGCAACACTTGCCAAAGTAGTTGGGAAAGGGCATGTTCACCACAACATCAAGGCCGCGGAACAGAGACACACTGCAGGCATACACACACACATGCATCCACAAAAAATATACCCCCCACACACAAACCCCACCCCCAATCCAAAGCCCTTGATGCAAATCCCATAGGGGTGATGGACGGACGGGCAGCGCCTGAGAGCTGCAGCCTGCCACCATGGCCTCCCACTCCCTCCCCTCTGTTGCTTGATATCTCGGGATGTACGTTGTAATATGTATATGTGCTTTGCTATGGAGATTTTTTTCCCACTCCAGACTGGGCCCCCTTAGGAGCCCAGTCTAGATTGTATTTTATTACTCATTTTCCCCCCATCTTTTACGGGGCGTCTTGTGGCGACCCATCAGCGTTCCTGTTCTGTAACCCTGTACACTGTTTGTTTGTCTAATCTTGAACGGGTTTGTGCTGAAAACAAAGTTTTGCTGTACTTGTGCAATGACAATAAAGACCTACCTACCTCCCTAGTTATACTGTAAAACTTACAAATATTGCTTGGAGTGATGAAGAATCTATACGAATAGAAACGCTATGGATGGCTAGAAGACTGAACAGCACTCTTCTTACGGTTGAAAGCCCTAAATGGAAGAACACTGCAGCACTTGCAATGAGTGAACTCGTCTAAAATATGCCACCATAGCACAAACATTAAAATACCTTCTCAGTGTATTTGCTTGTTTCTTTAAAAAACTATTTTTATTATGGCCATCAGCGAAGAAAATCCATAAATTAGCTTTACCGTTTTATAAGCCGCAGTGTTCAAAGTGTAGGAATAAAGTAGCGGCTTATAGTAAAAAATGTATGGTAAATGTAACTGATTGAACCTAGAAATCTTTGTCTGGCAAGTTTTATTCTTTCTCTGATTAAAGCAAAGTGGGACAGAGTCGAGGTCTGTGGGAGTTCCTCACCATCCCAATAACTAAACTGCTGTGGAATTACAAAAAAGAAGACCATTTGCGACGAGTACATTAATGGTGCTCGCAACTATGGAAGAATTTATGAAGCAGGCTTTGTACAACAGCAATATTTATTTGTGAGGAGACCGGATTTTACTGAAATAATATGCCAGAGCAGACTTATTTCACAGCAGAGGAAAAGACTAACTCTCAGTCAGCAGCGCAAGAGCGTACACACGCCCAGAGATAATGGCCAACTCGGTTTTAAGGCGATCTCCTCAATGATTGGTCAAAAGGCCCTCACGTGACTACAGGGCGCCATGGCTGCTACCAACTTTGAGCTGATGCTATGTGTTTGCGGCGCTTCCTCGTTAGTCTTTTGACGTGTAGAAATGCCCCGTCGTTAAGCACGGGGTTGCTCCATCAGCAGGAATTGTGGAACGCTTTTACATCGCTTTCCCCACAAGCCGGAAAGAAGACAAGTCAATACTGAAGTCACCGATAACAGCGTCTTGTGCGAGTTAAACACACAACGTCTGCGTTTTGTACGCAACAGAACACAGAGAAGCTAATACAAATAATAACAGAAGAGATTAATAAATGAAAGAGATGGTCTGACAAAAACAAACTCTTTGAATCTCAGTAAAACTAAAATAATGCAATTCCGAAAACAGTAAAAGAGAAAGTCAAACACAAATACAGATAAACGGACATTAAAAGAGTAAAAAAAACAAATTGTGGGTGTAATAATAGATGATAACATGAAATGGAAATCTCATAAAAAATATACAATAAAAAGCAAGAAATATGTCAATAATGAATAAGGCAAAATACATTCTGGGCCAAAAATCACTCCATATCCTCTACTGCTCGCCAGTGTTACCATATATGAGTTGTGCAGAAATATGGGGGCATAAGTACACTTATTCACTTAGTATGTTACAAAAAAGATGAGTTAGAATTAGAGATGTCCGATAATGGCTTTTTTGCCGATATCCGATATTGTCCAACTCTTAATTACCGATTCCGATATCAAACGATACCGATATATACAGTCGTGGAATTAACACATTAATATGTCTAAATTTGTTGTGATGCCCCGCTGGACGCATTAAACAATGTAACAAGGTTTTCCAAAATAAATCAACTCAAGTTATGGAAAAAAAAATTCCAACATGGCACTGCCATATTTATTATTGAAGTCACAAAGTGCATTTTTTTTTTAAACATGCCTCAAAACAGCAGCTTGGAATTTGGGACATGCTCTCCCTGAGAGAGCATGAGGAGGTTGAGGTGGGCGGGGGTAGCGGGGGGTGTATATTGTAGCGTCCCGGAAGAGTTAGTGCTGCAAGGGGTTCTGGGTATTTGTTCTGTTGTGTTTATGTTGTGTTACGGTGCGGATGTTCTCCCGAAATGTGTTTGTCATTCTTGTTTGGTGTGGGTTCACAGTGTGGCGCATATTTGTAACAGTGTTAAAGTTGTTTATACGGCCACCCTCAGTGTGACCTGTATGGCTGTTGACCAAGTATGCTTGCATTCACTTGTGTGTGTGAAAAGCCGTAGTGCCTTCAAGGTTTATTGACGCTCTGTACTTCTCCCTACGTCCGTGTACACAGCGGCGTTTTAAAAAAGTAATATAATTAACTTTTTGAAACAGATACCGATAATTTTGAAACAGATACCGATAATTTCCGATATTAAATTTTAAAGTATTTATCGGCCGATAATATCGGAAGTTTAAGTAAGTTTGCTTAGTTCAAATAAAATACCCCTAATTTTTTTTTAAAGAAATTCGGGCTTGTCAAGACTTTCCAAAACAAGTCAAATAAGCTAACCTCAATGAACCCAAAAATACCTTAAAATAAGTATATTCTCACTAATAACAAGTGCACTTTTCTTGGTACAAAAAAAGAGACATTTTTGCTCAATATGTTGAAAAATAATCTTAAATTATGTAGTGCCATTATCTTGACATAATGATATGTGCTCGGCATGATGATTTTTTTTTTTCATGCTTGAAGTAAGAAATTATTACTTTAAAAAAGTAGTTTTATACTTTTGAGTGTTGATGACACAGCTTTGCATCAGTTGATATTCTAGTTTCAAGCATGTTTACTCAATATAGGTCATAAAATTTTAGCAACAAGCTGTAATATCTTACTGAGATAATTTAGGACCAAAAACCTTAAAACAAGTAAAACACTAACATAAAATCTGCTTAGTGAGAAGAATTATCTTATCAGACAGAAAATAAGCAAATATCACCCTTATTTGAGATATTTAATCTTAATTAGATTTCAGTTTTTGCAGTGTTCGGCGTATTCTTTTGGTTTATTTCGTCAAAACGACAGCAACTGCATGCACACGTCCTTGGCAGCAGTCATGGCGCCTGTTTACTTGGCCATAGTCTTTATACACAACTCTGCGCACGCCCACCCCACCCCTTCCTTCCTTCCCTCCCTCTGCTGCTTTCTCTTCAGCCCCTCGCCGTTGTTAATATGGGTGGATTTTTACTTTTTTAAATGTTTATTATTGTAGTCCTATGGTTTTTAAAGTTATGGATTGTTATGATTTCTGATCGTTTGTGAGGACACCAAAGGGACTTCTGCGTGCGTGCGCATGTTGACAAAGCAGCACATTCGGCACAGTCAGCTTATTAACAGTCGATACATCACCTCTTTGTTGTGTTTGTTTGATATACAGAACTGTTTGCACTTCATATTGTAATCAAAGTGAGCAACCCTACACTAAAACATGGACTTTTGTCGAGCCTTTTACAAATTATTCATATTTACATGGTTTATTAAGGATGAATTTGCTTTACTATATGAACTTTTCTAATTTAAGAACCCTGTTCAAGAACCAACGAGGTTCGGAAATCAAGGTTCTGCCGTTAAAAAAAACACCCATTATTATAATCCCTCCCTCCCTCTGCTGCTTTCTCTTCAGCTCCTCCGCCGTTGTTAATATGGGTGGATGTTACCTTTTTTAAATGTTTATTATTGTAGTCCTATGGTTTTTAAAGTTATGGATTGTGGTGATTTCTGATTGTTTGTGAGGGCACCAAAGGGACTTCTGTGTGCGTGCGCATGTTGACAAAGCAGCACATTCGGCACAGTCAGCTTATTAACAGTCGATTCATCACCTCTTTGTTGTGTTCGTTTGATATACAGAACTGTTTGCACTTCATATTGTAATCAAAGTGAACAATCCTACACTAAAACATGGACTTTTGTCGAGGCTGGAACAAATGATTCATATTTACATGGTTTATTATGGATACATTTGCTTTACTATACAAACTTTTCTTATTTAAGAACCCTGTTCAAGAACCAATGAAGTTCGTAAACATCTTGTAACGGCGTCTCACATTGACCTCAATGCCTTCCAAGACGGCTAATTTTTCAAAAAAAGGTGCAATGAAATAGGAAGGCGCTAAAAAACAAATAGAAAAAAACACAGGGACTCCGCAGAGATGAGAGAAACGTTTTATTTTGTGAGGCACCACTTCATTATTTTACACTAAAGTTTCTCAGAAGTAGCCAAGCGGTGGCGCCGGTGATTTACATACCGTATTTTCCGCACTATAAGCCGCCCCGGGTTAGTAGCCGCACCTTCAATGAATGGCATATTTCAAAACTTTGTCCACCTATAAGCCGCCCCGGACTATAAGCCGCGCCTACGCTGCGCTAAAGGGAATGTCAAAAAAACAGTCAGATAGGTCAGTCAAACTTTAATAATATATTAAAAACCAGCGTTCTAACAACTCTGTCCCAAAATGTACGCAAATGTGCAATCACAAACATAGTAAAATTCAAAATAGTGCAGAGCAATAGCAACATAATGTTGCTCGAACGTTAATGTCACAACACACAAAATAAACATAGCGCTCACTTTCTGAAGTTATTCTTCATTCGTAAATCCTTCGAATTCTTCGTCTTCGGTGTCCGAATTGAAAAGTTGGGCAAATGTGGGATCCAAAATGGCCGGTTCCGTCTCGTCGAAGTCATCGGAGTCAGTGTCACTGTTGTCCAGCAGTTCTGTGAATCCTGCCTTCCGGAAAGCTCGGACCACAGTTGTGACCGAAATATCTGCCCAGGCATTTACGATCCACTGGCAGATGTTGGCGTATGTCGTCCGGCGCTGTCTGCCTGTCTTAGTGAAGGTGTGTTCGCCTTCGGTCATCCATTGTTCCCACGCCGTTCGCAGTCGTGATTTGAATGCCCTGTTGACACCAATATCCAGCGGCTGGAGGTCTTTTGTCAATCCACCCGGAATGACGGCGAGTATTGAATTAAGCGCGTAAGCGTGTCTCTTAATGTGATGTTATGAGCTAGCAAATATAACAACGACACTACCCAGCATGCAACGATAGTGACGAGCATGCGCGGTAGCCCTGAGAAGCGTTGTTGTATGTGCTGGCAGTTAGAATGTGGTTATGAGCACGCTGTGAGTAAACGTTGAGAACTCAGTTAACACGCCTCGTCTGCATTATTTATAATTAGACAGACAACACACTTAATAGGAGCCATTTTGGGGTCTTTACATAAACACACAAATGGAAATGAAACGTCACATATCCCAGCATGCACCGCGCGCTTCTTCGTCATCCACTGTTCCCACGCAGTTAGCAGTCTAGCTTCGAATGCCCTGTTGACACCAATATCTAGCGGCTGGAGGTCTTTTGTCAATCCACCCGGAATGACGGCGAGTATTGAATTAAGCGCGTAAGCGTGTCTCTTAATGTGATGTTATGAGCTAGCAAATATAACAACTACACTACCCAGCATGCAACGATAGTGACGAGCATGCGCGGTAGCCCTGAGAAGCGTTGTTGTATGCTGGCAGTTAGAATGTGGTTATGAGCACGCTGTGAGTAAACGTTGAGAACTCAGTTAACACGCCTCGTCTGCATTATTTATAATTAGACAGACAACACACTTAATAGGAGACATTTTGGGGTCTTTACATAAACACACAAATGGAAATGAAACGTCACATATCCCAGC
>NC_084551.2:47475000-47567500 GCF_033978685.3 Nerophis lumbriciformis
AGCCGCTAGATATTGGTGTCAACAGGGCATTCGAAGCTAGACTGCTAACTGCGTGGGAACAATGGAAGACAGAAGGCGAACACACCTTCACTAAGACGAGGAGGCAGCGCCAGACGACGCCAACATCTGCCAGTGGATCGTAAATTTGCCCAACTTTTCACTTCGGACACCGAAGACGAAGGATTTACGAATGAAGAATAACTTCAGAAAGTGAGCGCTATGTTTATTTTGTGTGTTGTGACATTAACGTTCGAGCAACATTATGTTGCTATTGCTCTGCACTATTTTGAATTTTACTATGTTTGTGATTGCACATTTGCGTACATTTTGGGAGTGAACAGAGTTGTTAGAACGCTGGTTTTTAATATATTATTAAAGTTTGACTGACCTATCTGACTGTTTTTTTGACATTCCCTTTAGCGCAGCGTAGGCGCGGCTTATAGTCCGGGGCGGCTTATTGGTGGACAAAGTTATGAAATATGTAATTCATTGAAGGTGCGGCTAATAATCCGGTGCGCCTTATAGTACGGAAAATACGGTACATATACATGCATATATATATATAAATATATATATACACATACATATACATACACATGTATACATATATACACATATGTATACATATATATAAATATATATATACACATGCATATATATATATAAATATATATATAGACATGCATATATACACATACATATACATATGTATACATATATACATATACATATATAAATATATATACACATGCATATATACACATACATATATACATATACACATATATATATACACCTATACACACACGCATATGTACACACACACACACACACGTATATAAACGTATACACACGTGTATACTTACACATACACATATATACACACATACACATACATGTATACATATATACACATATATGTATACATATACATATACACACACACATCTATACATATATATATATATACACATTTACATGTACACACACACACACACACACACACACACACACACACACACACACACACACACACACACACACACACACACACACACACACACACACACACACACTAGTTATACTAAAGCGTCACTCAAATCTAAATATATAGCTTTATCGGGCCTGGCTACATTGATCCATGATGAAACCAACCTGAGATATTTCTGTCCGTTATGTTTATTTCAAAATTGGTAACCGCGCGTTTTCTCTCTCAAAACGGAGTCAAATGTGCCGGAGACACATTATCAGCCCCGCGTTGCAACAAAGGCATAACGTTAACGTTACTCACAAAAAAGCTGAACTCATGAATGCCTGTTGCCACTATGGACTTAAAGTTATATACCGTGAGTTCTTCCCTTCATCCATGGCTCCAACATGTTTCCTTTTCAGGTGCTCATGAAGCAATGTTGTACTTCCGTGCCATTTTGCAGGAAACGCTCTTCTTTGAAGTCTTTAAAGTAAAGTGTTCCCACACTTTTGACGACTTAGGTCGTACACTTTTCTCAATTGAAGCAATAACCTCAAGATGTTTCTCCGCTGAACTATCGGTACTGTTTTCCTGCGCCATTTTTCAAATGTTTCCAGCAAAGGAGACGGCGTTGTCACGTGATCTGCACATGACACATCATTGGCTAGCTTACCTCCACCTCATGAGACCTAGCCTCAGCGCCGCCCTGGCGCTGTTTTGTACTGTTTTTGTACTTATTTTGATTATTGTTTCTCAGCTGTTTGTAAATGTTGCAGTTTATAAATAAAGGTTTATAAAACAAAAAACAAAAAAAAGCCTCCGCGCATGCGCATAGCATAGTTCCAACGAATCGATGACTAAATTAATCGCCGACTATTTTGATAATCGATTTTAATCGATTAGTTGTTGCAGCCCTAATATACATATACACATATATATACAAATTCACATATATATACACTTATACACACATGCATATGTACACACATACATATACCTGTATACACGTATATACGCATATATACATATACATTTACACACACATATACATACACATATATGTACACATTAATACACACACATACATATATGTACACACATATGCACACATATATATACACACATATGCACACATATATATACACATACATATATGTACACACATATGCACACATATATATACATGTATATACACACATATATATATATATATATATACACATATATATATATACACATATATATATATATGTATATACACACATATACACACATACATACAATATATATATATATATATATATATATATATACACACACACACACATACAAACCCCGTTTCCATATGAGTTGGGAAATTGTGTTAGATGTAAATATAAACGGAATACAATGATTTGCAAATCATTTTCAACCTATATTCAGTTGAATATGCTACAAAGACAACATATTTGATGTTCAAACTGATAAACATTTTTTTTTTGTGCAAATAATCATTAACTGTAGAATTTGATTCCAGCAACACGTGACAAAGAAGTTGGAAAAGGTGGCAATAAATACTGATAAAGTTGAGGAATGCTCATCAAACACTTATTTGGAACATCCCACAGGTGAACAGGCAAATTGGGAACAGGTGGGTGCCATGATTGGGTATAAAAGTAGATTCCATGAAATGCTCAGTCATTCACAAACAAGGATGGGGCGAGGGTCACCACTTTGTCAACAAATGCGTGAGCAAATTGTTGAACAGTTTAAGAAAAACCTTTCTCAACCAGCTATTGCAAGGAATTTAGGGATTTCACCATCTACGGTCCGTAACATCATCAAAGGGTTCAGAGAATCTAGAGAAATCACTGCACGTAAGCAGCTAAGCCCGTGACCTTTGATCCCTCAGGATGTACTGCATCAACAAGCGACATCAGTGTGTAAAGGATATCACCACATGGGCTCAGGAACACTTCAGAAACCCACTGTCAGTAACTACAGTTGGTCGCTACATCTGTAAGTGCAAGTTAAAACTCTCCTATGCAAGGCGAAAACCGTTTATCAACAACACCCAGAAACGCTGTCGGCTTTGCTGGGCCTGAGCTCATCTAAGATGGACCGGTTCCAAGTGGAAACGTGTTCTGTGGTCTGACGAGTCCACATTTCAAATTGTTTTTGGAAACTGTGGACGTCGTGTCCTCCGGACCAAAGAGGAAAAGAACCATCCGGATTGTTATAGGCGCAAAGTTGAGAAGCCAGCAACTGTGATGGTATGGGGGTGTATCAGTGCCCAAGACATGGGTAACTTACACATCTGTGAAGGCGCCATTAATGCTGAAAGGTACATACAGGTTTTGGAGCAACATATGTTGCCATCCAAGCAACGTTACTATGGACGCCCCTGCTTATTTCAGCAAGACAATGCCAAGCCACGTGCTACATCAACATGGCTTCATAGTAAAAGAGTGCGGGTACTAGACTGGCCTGCCTGTAGTCCAGACCTGTCTCCCATTGAAAATGTGTGGCACATTATGAAGCCTAAAATACCACAACGGAGACCCCCGGACTGTTGAACAACTTAAGCTGTACATCAAGCAAGAATGGGAAAGAATTCCACCTCAGAAGCTTAAAAAATGTGTCTCCTCAGTTCCCAAACGTTTACTGAGTGTTGTTAAAAGGAAAGGCCATGTAACACAGTGGTGAACATGCCCTTTCCCAACTACTTTGGCACGTGTTGCAGCCATGAAATTCTAAGTTAATTATTATTTGCAAAAAAAAAACAACAATAATTTTATGAGTTTGAACATCAAATATCTTGTCTTTGTAGTGCATTCAATTGAATATGGGTTGAAAAGGATTTGCAAATCATTGTATTCCGTTTATATTTACATCTAACACAATTTCCCAACTCATATGGAAACAGGGTTTGTACAAATATGTGCCACACTGTGAACCCACACCAAACAAGAATGACAAACACATTTTGGGAGAACATCCACACCGTAACACAACATAAACACAACAGAACAAATACCCAGAACCCCTTGCAGCACTAACTCTTCCGGGACCCTACAATATACACCCCCCGCTACTCTCTACCCTCCCCCACCTCAACCCCGCCCACCTCAACCTCCTCATGCTCTCTCATGGAGAGCATGTTCCAAATTCCAAGCTGCTGTTTTGAGGCATGTTAAAAAAAAAAAAAAGCACTTGATGACTTCAATAATAAATATGGCAGTGCCATGTTGGCATGTTTTTCCATAACTTGAGTTGATTTGTTTTGGAAAACCTTGTTACATTGTTTAATGCATCCAGCGGGGCATCACAACAAAATTAGGCATAATAATGTGTTCCTTCCACGACTGTATATATCGGTATCGGTTGATATCGGAATCGGTAATTAAGAGTTGGACAATATCGGAAAAAAAACCATTATCAGAATCTTCAATACGTGTCATTGTTGGCTGACTATTGCTAACATTTATTTACAAGTTAGAATGCCTTAAAAAAACACGTTCTTATCTTACAAGGATAATGCTTGGCATTATTCCAAAAAAAGTGCGGTTTTCCTTTAATGAAAACTGTACTCGATACACTTCCACCGTCACATGACGTTGAACTGTCTCGCTATCCTCACATAACACAACGATGCTGCATGTGATCCCACACCGCAGCAACACGTCTTTGTTACGAAACAACACATTTTTCTGGGAATTTAAAGCTCCCTTTAACCCCCTGAACAGCAGCAGCAGTGGCAATTGAATGAGGATCAGAACACCGTGGCGCCTTTGAGTACATCCGTGCGCAAATAAAGCCATTATCTGCATTATTTACTATTCCGGCTCATTCCCCTTGGGTGCGCCTTCCCCTAATGGCGCCGCCGCTCACTTCACATCTCGCTGTGTATCGGCGCGCCCGCCGTTGACGTTAACAGAAGAGGAGCTTTAATGAAGCAATCTTCTTTCCCGCTGACCGTGAAAGAGCCCCAAGACCAATTACTGCGCAGCTCGGCGGCCGAGGTGACACCTCCTTCCGCCGTGTGCCCGTCTTTACTGTCACAAATGACATGGTTTGTTTTTTTAATCAAGCCTTTTATTGTCCGCCGCTAAAAAGAGGAGCAGACGGTCCATCCAGCAGCGGTGAAAACACACAGGAATCTGTCCAGCTTGGTAGAACTCTTGAATGGATGGAAGAAGAATGTACTGGTTTAGAGTCCGCCAGGCATTAAATAGAGTAGGGGGTCCGTTTATTAGCCCTTTTCCAACTCACCTAGCTGCTACTTGGGCGCTGCAAAGATTCCAGCGTGCTAAGCATTTTTTTCCCCTCGGCATCTGGGCTGCTGCGTGAAGCCGACGTCTGATGCGGCGCAAATGTCAGCCCCTGGCGAAAGCTGAATAATGCACAGCATCTATCATTGCCATGCACTGGCGCTGTCGCGTCATGACTCATACAAACTGCAGCAGACAATAGCAAAAAAGCTTCCGTTGCATGAATAAACACCTCATGACCCTCCACAAAGCCCGCTTGTGTAATCTGGCGACACACTATACCAGTCCCGTTCGTTTGATGTGGCTTTACCACATCATTCCTGGAAACACTCACAGTCTCTGAGCTCTTGATTATAAACATTTGCGTTGCTTTGTGCGGACATGCGCGTGGGTTCGCCAGGCGAGGGCGTAACGTGGGAATGATCTTTCAAAACAGCTTTACTTTGAGCTCCCCCCGGATGACAGAGCTTCTCACCCTATCTCTAAGGGAGAGCCCCGCCACCCGGCGGAGGAAACTCATTTCAGCCGCTTGTACCCGTGATCTTGTCCTTTCGGTCATAACCCAAAGCTCGTGACCATAGGTGAGGATGGGAACGTAGATCGACCGGTAAATTGAGAGCTTTGCCTTCCGGCTCAGCTCCTTCTTCACCACAACGGATCGATACAGTGTCCGCATTACTGAAGACGCCGCACCGATCCGCCTGTCGATCTCACGAGCCACTCTTCCCTCACTCGTGAACAAGACTCCAAGGTACTTGAACTCCTCCACTTGGGGCAAGATCTCCTCCCCAACCCGGAGATGGCGCTCCACCCTTTTCCGGGCGAGACCCATGGACTCTGACTTGGAGGTGCTGATTTTCATCCCAGTCGCTTCACACTCAGCTGCGAACCGATCCAGTGAGAGCTGAAGATCCTGGCCAGATGAAGCCATCAGGACCACATCATCTGCAAAAAACAGAGACCTAATCCTGCAGCCACCAAACCGGATCCCCTCAACGCCTTGACTGCGCCTAGCAATTCTGTCCATAAAAGTTATGAACAGAACCGGTGACAAAGGGCAGCCTTGGCGGAGTCCAACCCTCACCGGAAACGTGTCCGACTTACTGCCGGCAATCATACAGGGAGCGGACCGCCACAATCAGACAGTCCAAAACCCCATACTCTCTGAGCACTCCCCACAGGACTTCCCAAGGGACACGGTCGAATGCCTTCTCCAAGTCCACAAAGCACATGTAGACTGGTTGGGCAAACTCCCATGCAACCTCAAGGACCCTGCCGAGAGTATAGAGCTGGTCCACAGTTCCACGACCAGGACGAAAACCACACTGTTCCTCCTGAATCCGAGGTTCGACTATCCGGCGTAGCCTCCTCTCCAGTACACCCGAATAGACCTTACCGGGAAGGCTGAGGAGTGTGATCCCACGATAGTTAGAACACACCCTCCGGTTCCCTTTCTTAAAGAGAGGAACCACCACCCCGGTCTGCCAATCCAGAGGTACCGCCCCCGATGTCCACGCGATGCTGCACAGTCTTGTCAACCAAGACAGCCCCACAGCATCCAGAGCCTTAAGGAACTCCGGGCGGATCTCATCCACCCCCGGGGCCTTGCCACCGAGGAACTTTTTAACTACCTCAGCAACCTCAGCCCCAGAAATAGGAGAGCCCACCACAGATTCCCCAGGCCCTGCTTCCTCATAGGAAGACGTGTTGGTGGGATTGAGGAGGTCTTCGAAGTATTCCCTCCACCGATCCACAACTTCCGCAGTCGAGGTCAGCAGAACACCATCCTCACCATACACGGTGTTGGTAGTGCACTGCTTCCCCTTCCTGAGGCGGCGGATGGTGGTCCAGAATCGCTTCGAAGCCGTCCGGAAGTCGTTTTCCATGGCCTCGCCGAACTCCTCCCATGTACGAGTTTTTTCCTCCGCGACCGCTGAAGCCGCACACCGCTTGGCCTGTCGGTACCTGTCCGCTGCCTCCGGAGTCCTATGAGCCAAAAGAACCAGATAGGACTCCTTCTTCAGCTTTGCCTCTCAGACAAAAAGTGCAAATGATGATTTCACGAAATCAGAATGGCTCTTTATTTGGAATTTTGCCTTTTATTCACAATCCCAACGTTAGACAAGAACACATGTTTTTAAAGGGGAACATTATCACAATTTCAGAAGGGTTAAAACCATTAAAAATCAGCTCCCAGTGGCTTATTTTATTTTTCGAAGTTTTTTTCAAAATTTTACCCATCACGCAATATCCCTAAAAAAAGCTTCAAAGTGCCTGATTTTAACCATCGTTATATACACCCGTCCATTTTCCTGTGACGTCACACAGTGGTGCCAATACAAACAAACATGGCGGATAGAACAGCAAGCTATAGCGACATTAGCTCGGATTCAGACTCGGCTTATGCGATTCAACAGATTACGCATGTATTGAAATGGATGGTTGTAGTGTGGAGGCAGGTAGCGAAAACGAAATTGAAGAAGAAACTGAAGCTATTGAGCCATATCGGTTTGAACCATATGCAAGCGAAAACGACGAAAACGACACGACAGCCAGCGACATGGGAGAAAGCGAGGACGAATTCGGCGATCGCCTTCTAACCAACGATTGGTATGTGTTTGTTTGGCATTAAAGGAAACTAACAACTATGAACTAGGTTTACAGCATATGAAATACATTTGGCAACAACATGCACTTTGAGAGTGCAGACAGCCCATTTCAGGCACGCTAAGAACATATATTTTTCCACGATTTCAGCACTCAGGTTAACCATACCTAAATAGACACAAAATACTGCATGACACAAGACTACCCGAATGTACTCGAATGATTGAAAAAAATAAATGTTTTTAAGCTAAATTATTGGTAAACACAGTTTTTGTATAATAATTTACGTAAAACCGCAAGTAATGAATAAAGTTTTCATCAATTAACATATTCTGTAGACATACCCTCATCCGCTCTCTTTTCCTGAAAGCTGATCTGTCCAATCTGTCCAGTTGATGTCAGCAGGCCAGGGAAGCTAGGGTCGATATTCTTCTCTTGATCATCTTCGGTTTATTCTTGCCATCTCTGTCATAGCATAGCTTTCGTCGGTAAAGTGTGCGGAACAAACGACTGACCATTTCGTCGGCTTTCGCCACACCCTCGTATTTTGAACAAATTTCGTCCAATTTCTTGCCACTTTCGCATCTTTGGGCCAATGGTGCAACTTGAATCCGTCCCTGTTCGTGTTGTTACACCCTCCGACAACACACCGACGAAAGTGAGAAAATGGCGGATTGCTTCCCGATGTGATGTCACAACGTGACGTCATCGCTCCGAGAGCGAATAATAGAAAGGCGTTTAATTTGCCAAAATTCACCCATTTAGTGTTCGGAAATGAGTTAAAAAAATATATGGTCTTTTTTCTGCAACATCAAGGTATATATTGACGCTTACATAGGTCTGGTGATAATGTTCCCCTTTAATGCATTCTAAGGCCCCTTCTACACTAAGGCTATGTCTACACTAAGCCGGATAACCCCTTAAACGAATAATTATTAAGTCTACACTACAAAAACTGAAATCTAAGTAAGAATAAAGGCCTACTGAAATGCGATTTTCTTATTTAAACGGGGATAGCAGGTCCATTCTATGTGTCATACTTGATCATTTCGCGATATCACCATATTTTTGCTGAAAGGATTTAGTAGAGAACATCGACGATAAAGTTTGCAACTTTTGGTCGCTGATAAAAAAGCCTTGCCTGTACCGGAAGTAGCAGACGAGTAGCGTGACGTCACAGGTTGTGGAGCTCCTCACATCTGCACATTGTTTACAATCATGGCCACCAGCAGCGAGAGCGATTCGGACCGAGAAAACGACGATTTCCCCATTAATTTGAGCGAGGATGAAAGATTTGTGGATGAGGAAAGTGAGAGTGAAGGACTAGAGGGCAGAGGGAGCGATTCAGATAGGGAAGATGCTGTGAGAGGCGGGTGGGACCTGATATACAGCTGGGAATGACTAAAACAGTAAATAAACACAAGACATATATATACTCTATTAGCCACAACACAACCAGGCTTATATTTAATATGCCACAAATTAATCCCGCATAACAAACACCTCCCCCCTCCCGTCCATATAACCCACCAATACAACTCAAACACCTGCACAACACACTCAATCCCACAGCCCAAAGTACCGTTCACCTCCCCAAAGTTCATACAGCACATATATTTCCCCAAAGCCCCCAAAGTTACGTACGTGACATGCACATAGCGGCACGCACGTACGGGCAAGCGATCAAATGTTTGGAAGCCGCAGCTGCATGCGTACTCACGGTACCGCGTCTGCGCATCCAACTCAAAGTCCTCCTGGTAAGAGTCTCTGTTGTCTCAGTTCTCCACAGGCCAATGGTAAAGCTTGACTGTCATCTTCCGGGAATGTGAACAATGAAACACCGGCTGTGTTATCCGGCACAACAGTCAAGGGGTGCATTCTACGGCGGGGGTGCGTTATCCGGCACAACACCTGCCGCAATACACCGCTTCCCACCTACAGCTTTCTTCTTTGCTGTCTCCATTGTTCATTGAACAAATTGCAAAAGATTCACCAACACAGATGTCCAGAATACTGTGGAATTTTGCGATGAAAACAGACGACTTAATAGCTGGCCACCATGCTGTCCCAAAATGTCCTCTACAATCTGTGACGTCACGCGCAGGTGTCATCATACCAAGACGTTTTCAGCAGGATATTTTGCGCGAAATTTAAAATTGCACTTTAGTAAGCTAACCCGGCCGTATTGGCATGTGTTGCAATGTTAAGATTTCATCATTCATATATAAACTATCAGACTGTGTGGTCGGTAGTAGTGGGTTTCAGTAGGCCTTTAAGCCTACACTACAAAAACTGAAATCTAAGTAAGATTAAATATCTCAAATAAGGGTGATATTTGCTTATTTTCTGTCTGATAAAATAATTCTTCTCACTAAGCAGATTTTATGTTAGTGTTTTACTTGTTTTAAGGCTTTTGGTCCTAAATGATCTCAGTAAGATATTACAGCTTGTTGCTGAGATTTCATGACCTGTATTGAGTAAAACATGCTTGAAACTAGAATATCAACTCTTGCAAAGCTGTGTCATCAACACTCACAAGTATAAAACTACTTTTTTAAAGTAATAATTTCTTATTTCAAGCATGGAAAAAAAATCATGACTTTGACACAATTGTGTCTCATAATTAAAACGGATGACAGCCAAATGGACTTTGCGGTTTTATTTTCAATGAAACAATAGAAAATAAGTACTCATAAAGTAGTACAGTTGGCACAGTACAGTAAACTGACAGTTAGTATTTAAACATTTAACATGTGACATTTCGAACAAAAATAGTTAATGCACATTCAGATAAATTCTTCCAAATTACAATTAAAATTTTTTTGGCAGCTGGGCTGGTGGGTGCCATGATTGGGTATAAAAGTAGATTCCAAAAAATGCTCAGTCTTTCACAAGAAAGGATGGGGCGAGGTACACCCCTTTGTCCACAACTGCATGAGCAAATAGTCAAACAGTTTAAGAACAACGTTTCTCAAAGTGCAATTGCAAGAAATTTAGGGATTTCAACATCTACAGTCCATAATATCATCAAAAGGTTCAGAGAATCTGGAGAAATCACTCCACGTGGATGAGAATGACCGTGAAATTCGATCCCTCAGACGGCACTGTATCAAAAACAGACATCAATCTCTAAAGGATATCACCACATGGGCTCAGGAACACTTCAGAAAACCACTGTCACTAAATACAGTTGGTCGCTACATCTGTAAGTGCAAGTTAAAGCTCTACTATGCAAAGCGAAAGTCATTTATCAACAACATCCAGAAACGCCGCCGGCTTCTCTGGGCCCGAGATCATCTAAGATGGACTCATGCAAAGTGAAAAAGTGTTCTGTGGTCTGACGAGTCCACATTTCAAATTGTTTTTGGAAATATTCGACATCGTGTCATCCAGACCAAAGGGGAAGCGAACCATCCAGACTGTTATCGACGCAAAGTTCAAAAGCCAGCATCTGTGATGGTATGGGGGTGCATTAGTGCCCAAGGCATGGGTAACTTAGACATCTGTGAAGGCACCATTAATGCTGAAAAGTACATACAGCTTTTGAAACAACATATGCTGCCATCTAAGCGCCGTCTTTTTCATGGACGCCCCTGCTTATTTCAGCAAGACAATGCCAAGCCACATTCAGCACGTGTTACAACAGCGTGGCTTCGTAAAAAGAGAGTGCGGGTACTTTCCTGGTCCCCCTGCAGTCCAGACCTGTCTCCCATCGAAAATGTGTGGCGCATTATGAAGCGTAAAATACGACAGCGGAGACCCCGGACTGTTGAACGACTGAAGCTCTACATAAAACAAGAATGGGAAAAAATTCCACTTTAAAAGCTTCAACAATTAGTTTCCTCAGTTCCCAATCGTTTATTGAGTGTTGTTAAAAGAAAAGGTGATGTAACACAGTGGTGAACATGCCCTTACCCAACTACTTTGGCATGTGTTGCAGCCATGAAATTCTAAGTTAATCATTATTTGCAAAAAAAAAATAAAGTTTATGAGTTTGAACATCAAATATCTTGTCTTTGTAGTGCATTCAATTGAATATGGGTTGAAAAGGATTTGCAAATCATTGTATTCCGTTTATATTTACATCTAACACAATTTCCCAACTCATATGGAAACAGGGTTTGTAAAAAATTAAAAAAAATGAACAATAGTGTCACAGTGGCTTACACTTGCATCGCATCTCATAAGCTTGACAACACACTGTGTTCAATATTTTCAAAGATAAAATAAGTCATATTTTTGGTTCATTTAATAGTTAAAACAAATTTACATTATTGTAATCAGTTGATAAAACATTGTCCTTTACAATTATAAAAGCTTTTTACAAAAATCTACTACTCTGCTTGCATGTCAGCAGACTGCACGGTAGATCCTGCTGAAATCCTATGTATTGAATGAATAGAGAATCGTTTTGAATCGGGAAAACATCGTTTTTGAATCGAGAATCGCGTTGAATCGGAAAAAAATCGATTTTGAATCGAATCGTGACCCCAAGAATCGATATTGAATCGAATCGTGGGACGCCCAAAGATTCGCAGCCCTAATATAAACATCCCATCCGTCGGCATCCGAGTGAGAGCAGACATTGTACAGTAAGTGGTTGTTGTATTGTAGTCTCTCATAATTAGTAGTGTTGTTGAAGTAAAAAGCGAATGTGTGATGTGTCTGTATAATTAAGGCGATGCTATTTGTTTAAAATGAGATGCATAAATATTACATGTTATTATGAAAGTACCTGTTACTACATTAAATATATACTTACAATATGTAGTGTATATAAAACCTGTATTGACCCCTTGTTAGCTGCCTTTTTCTAACATTTATTTACGATTTAGAATGCATAAAGAAGTACAGTATATGTTCTTGTCTTACATAAGGACTGTGAATGATGCAACATTTTTTAATAGTGCAGTTCCTTTAATAGTCCTCATTTCACAGCCTGTTTGTTGGTCACAATCACGGGTCCGTCAGCCCGCCTGCCTTGTGGAAGACGACACGATGCACCAAAAGGGGGGGATGTCCTACTCAGATGAGCAGCCTGAATGTCTCATTTGTCTCTTCCTTCCAATCTTGATTAGCCCGAACGGGATTTTGAAAGGAAACAGAAAGCAAAAGGCCATCCTTTGTGTATGTTCTTCACTGATTAAATGTCGACACGTGGTGTGAGCACGCTATTACTATCCCTTAAGTAATCCCGAAGAATAATGTTGATCGTTCATGTCAAGGAGGAATTGTTTTGTAGTTTTGTCTTGACAAGGTGGCGGTCCAATGGACTAGAGACCAACTGATTATCGGTAAGTTATTTAGTATCTGCTTTTTTTTTTTTACAGCCACATCATCAGGTACAATACATACAAATTATTCCAATATTTAGTATTAAAAAAAAGAAAAAAATGTTCTTATTTTGTCAGAGCCGTATTTTTTTACAAATTTTAATTCATTTAAGATTAAAAAGGACTCTTGTTGTCAATAATTTTAATATCTGACAGGACATTTATGTGAGTTCTTGCGAGAATTCTTACCCGGTCTGCTCGGCTGCTTTCATTGCGGCGCTCACATATTCTTACAAATGTTTCCATATTTCCATTTATCCCATATACATTAGTGCTAGTGATGTCCCGATCCAGGTTTTTGCACTTCCGATCCGATACCGATATTGTTTTTGCATTTCCGATCCCGATACTGACCGATACAGATACTGATCGATACTGGCCTATCCGAGCATGTATTAAAGTTTAAAGTTATTTAGCCTACTTAGTTGTCAGAATCATGTTGAAAAGGGTTTTAGTACTCTTGATAACAACTAGCCAGCTGAATTAGGGGAGTTTGAATAATACACAATGGTTGGTAACAAGAAACTGACCTGTTTATTCAAGGATAAACACAAAATAGACAAAATTATACATGACAAACAGAAATGGCATCATTGAAACTAGGGCTGGGCGATATGGCCTTTTTTTAATATTGCGATATTTTAAGGCCATATTGCGATACACAATATATATCTCGATATTTTGCCTTAGCCTTGAATGAACACTTGATGCATATAATCACAGCAGTATCATGATTCTATGTGTTTTGATTGATTGATTGAGACTTTTATTAGTAGGTTGCACAGTGAAGTACATATTCCGTACAATTGACCACTAAATGGTAACACCCGAATACGTTTTTCAACTTGTTTAAGTCGGGGTCCACTTAAAATTATTCATGATACAGATATATACTATCAGATATATACTATCATCATAATACAGTCATCACACAAGATAATCACATTGAATTATTTACATTATTTATAATCCAGGGTGTGGAGGGGGGTGCCGGATGTAAGTGTCAAAAAGACAGCCAAAAGAGTTTGATATGAGAATAAATCTAAAGTTAAAATATAGGTTAGAAATGCACCCATTTGCAGGAAATGTAGTCTTGATTTTCAAAATTTTCTTTCAAGGCTTGCATGTCTACATTAAAACATTCTTCTTCATACTGCATTAATATATGCTACTTTTAAACTTTCATGCAGAGAAGGAAATCACAACTAAAAAAATCACAAATTTTTTCATACGGTGTTGATCTAGAAATTTTTGCCTCTGCATTTTGATCGTGTGGACGTGTGGCACCGAATGGAGATAAGCGTCTCGACAGACGTCACAATATTTGAACAATGATGACGAAAACTGTTTTCTCTGTCGTGTCCGTGTGTCGAAAATTGTTATGCGCTTATTTTTTTATTTGATTTTGTGCGTGGCATAGATTTGCTATGCGCAGAGGACGCTTAAACAGTGCGCAATTGCACAGGCGAGCACCTTAGAGTGTATACGTATGTGACGTATGTCGTGACAGTATGTGACGTATGACGTGACAGTATGTGACGTATGTCGTGACAGTATGTGACATGTGTAAGAAGGTGCACTTGCTGTCTGTGAGAGGGAGACACAGGAAAGAGTGAGAAGAGCCTGTAGTGTAATGCCAGCAGCTAAAAGCAACTGCGTGAGAATTCACAGAACTGTGGATGTGTTGAAGGTGTGCTGGAAAATGCGGAACGGAAATTACGGAGCAGCAGAAAAGTGGAATGTATTATTTAAAATCGGTGCGCTGGAAAACACGGAGTTTTTTTTTAAACTGGATCTGGATCGGCATTTTCCCATGCCTTGCCGATACGCAATTTTTGGCAAATATCGGCAGCCGATACGATCCAAATATCGGATCAGGACATCCCTAATTAGTGCCTCATAAAACATTAAGTCACTACTGGTCCAATGCTTCTTAAAGGCCTACTGAAACCCACTACTACCGACCACGCAGTCTGATAGTTTATATATCAATGATGAAATCTTAACATTGCAACACATGCCAATACGGCCGGGTTAGCTTACTAAAGTGCAATTTTAAATTTGGCGCAAAATATCCTGCTGAAAACGTCTCGGTATGATGACGATAGTTTGGGATGATACCACAAATTTGGGTATCAATCCGAAACCAAGTAGTTACAGGATCATACATTGGTCATATTCAAAGTCCTCATGTGTCCAGGGACATATTTCCTGACTTTATAAACATAATATGAACTTGGAAAAAAGAAAAAAAGATTGTGATGCTAAAAAATATCGATGTAATCATAGTAGTAGCGACTAGATACACTCTTGTACTTGGTATCATTACAGTGGATGTTAGGTGTAGATCCACCAATGGCGTTTGTTTACATTCAGGTACGGCGTCATTAGCGGTGACGCCGGTGAGCTACGGTGTATGGTGAAGCATGTTTAGCTATTCCTCGTCCTGCAGGGATGATACTTGTAAGAAACTTACTTTATTTGTCGCCATGGAGGAGAGGATTAGTGATGTAGAAGTAGCTACAACACTGCAGACTGCGGATGGACTTTAGTCGCTAGCTAGCTAGCCATGTCTTAAAGCACCACTTCCTGTGGGCGTTTCAGTGTTATAACTTCACCTTTATCGTTAGTTTTTAAGCCAAAAAGCGTCCGTTCTCCCTTTTCTGTCTACACACTGTGTCTGCTTGTAAGTACTCCATGATTGTACGCTGTCGAACATGCTCCTCTGCTCGTAAACCAGCAATGTCACAACGTGACAACGATGAGGGGCCAGGGGGTGGGTGACCGGTGCTTTTTAGAGGCGGTATAGTACCAAATATGATTCATTAGTATCGCGGTACTATACTAATACCGGCATACCGTACAACCCTACAACATATACATCTGCGGCTTATAGTCTGGTGTGGCTAATATATGGAAAACTATATTTTTCTTCTAAAATTTAGTGGTTGCGGCTTATATACTGGTGTGCTTTATAGTCCGGAAAATACTGTATATCAACATCGACATTGTCAAACTAGAGATGAATAGATAAATGCTTTAAAATGTAATATCGGAAATGATCGGTATCGGTTTCAAAAAGTAAAATGTATGACTTTTTAACGGACGTAGGGAGAAGTACAGAGCGCCAATAAAACTTAAAGGCACTGCCTTTGCGTGCCGGCCCAATCACATAATATCTACGGCTTTTCACACACACAAAGGTGTGTGTGCCATACAGGTGACACTGAGGGTGGCCATATAAACAACTTTAGCACTGTTACAAATATGCGCCCCACTGTGAACCCACACCAAACAAGAATGACAAACACATTTCGGGAGAACATCCGCACCGTAACACAACATAAACACAGCAGAACAAATACCCAGAACCCCTTGCAGCACTAAACTCTTCCGGGACGCTACAATATACACCCCCCCCAACCTCAACCTCCTCATGCTCTCTCAGGGAGAGCATGTCCCAAATTCCAAGCTGCTGTTTTGAGGCATGTTTAAAAAAAAAATGCACTTTGTGACTTCAATAATAAATATGGCAGTGCCATGTTGGCATTTTTTTCCATAACTTGAGTTGATTTATTTTGGAAAACCTTGTTACATTGTTTAATGCATCCAGCGGGGCATCACAACAAAATTAGGCATAATAATGTGTTAATTCCACGACTGTAAATATCGGTATTGGTTGATATTGGAATCGGTAATTAAGAGTTGGACAATATCGGATATCGGCAAAAAAGCCATTATCGGACTTCTCTAGTCAAAACAATCCTAAAAAACTACGCATGCCAAGGCCGTAGATGGTGATGGTGAACCAATGTGCACCTGTATCTTAAACAAACACCCTTTGTTTAATAACGTTTATTTTACGTCATTAACAAATTTTATCAGCACTGCAGAGCAGAAAGGCACAGGTTGTTTTTAAAAAGGAACATTATCACAATTTCAGAATGGTTAAAACCATTAAAAACCAGTTCCCAGTGGCTTATTATATTTTTCGAAGTTTTTTTCCAAAATTTTACCCATCACGCAATATCCCTAAAAAAAGCTTCAAAGTGCCTGATTTTAACCATCGTTATAAACACCCCTCCATTTTCCTGTGACGTCACATAGTGAAGCCAACACAAACAAACATGGCGGAAAGAACAGCAAGCTATAGCGACATTAGCTCGGATTCAGACTCGGATTTCAGCGGCTTAAGCGATTCAACAGATTACGAATGTATTGAAACGGATGGTTGTAGTGTGGAGGCAGGTAGCGAAAACGAAATTGAAGAAGAAACTGAAGCTATTGAGCCATATCGGTTTAAACCGTATGCAAGCGAAACCAACGAAAACAACACGACAGCCAGCGACACGGGAGAAAGCGAGGACGAATTCGGCGATCGCGTTCTAACCAACGATTGGTATGTGTTTGTTTGGCATTAAAGGAAACTAACAACTATGAACTAGGTTTACAGCATATGAAATACATTTGGCAACAACATGCACTTTGAGAGTGCAGACAGCCCAATTTTCATCAATTAATATATTCTGTAGACATACCCTCATCTGTCCAGTTTTGGAGTTGATGTCAGCAGGCCAGGGAAGCTAGGGTCAATAGGGGGTTTAGCTCGCTCGTCTGCGGGAACAAACTGCCGCCATTGCTTGCCGTGCTACCGAGGGCCTTTGTCCCTGAATTGCTCACACACTCCGGCAGATTCAATGGGGGTCTGGCGGCAGATTTCTTTGACTATCGTTGGAAATGCATCTGCTTTGAGTGTCGCAGGATATCCACACATTCTTGCCATCTCTGTCGTAGCATAGCTTTCGTCGGTAAAGTGTGCGGAACAAACGTCCAATTTCTTGCCACTTTCGCATCTTTGGGCCACTGGTGCAACTTGAATCCGTCCCTGTTCGTGTTGTTCGTGTTCCGACAACACACTGACGAGGCATGACGTCTCCAAGGTACGGAAAACAGTCGAAAAAACGGAAAATAACAGAGCTGATTTGACTCGGTGTTTGAGAAAATGGCGGATTGCTTCCCGATGTGACGCCACGTTGTGACGTCATCGCTCCGAGAGCGAATATTAGAAAGGCGTTTAATTCGCCAAAATTCACCCATTTAGAGTTCGGAAATCGGTTAAAAAAAAATATGGTCTTTTTTCTGCAACATCAAGGTATATATTGACGCTTACATAGGTCTGGTGATAATGTTCCCCTTTAACTTCAGGGCTAAATGCCTTTTATCTGAAGTCAGGGTTTTATTTAGTTTGCACAATGCTTCCAGACTTTATGGTCTTTATTTGCACACTAGATATCGTTGATATGTTCCACGTAGATAAATTAGAAGTATTTATTCAAATGTTCATTTGTTCCTGCATTGTGCGGCAAGACCTCAAAGAGTGATGGTACCTCAGAGAGATCACTCACTCCAAAGCTATTGTGTTTATTCACCTGACAATAAAATGAATTCTGCTCGCTGGTACGACAGCCGCAAAGAGACTTTTTCTCAATGACCTCGCTCGCTACTGTGGGTGTAAACGACAACATGTCCACCACACTCAATGCTTCATGCTCGGGCGCCCCGCACGCCCATTAATAACGGCCGAGACAAATGTTTACCAGAAAACTACCTCCAGAATGGGAACATTGAGGATTCAATGACACACATGAATCAGGCCGGGCCGTGTGCGCTGTCGTACGAGTGCCGCAGTGGAAAACATTAAGGATAAATTAAAGTCTGGCTGGTGTCGGGGGAAGAGCACCGTGCCGTCTTCCTGTGTGGGGAGGAAAATGATGGGGCGGGAGGGGTTTTGCTGGAGGAGAAAATGATTTTCCTGGAGGCGTGTGGAAAAAGTCAGCAGAAGACACCGCACCTCTGTATGAGAGTTAAACCTACGAATACAGTGAAACCTCAATTTACCAACGCCTTTATTTTCACACTTTTTGATTTATGAACTTTTCGATCCCAACTAATGTGCCTCCGTGTGCGAACCATGTCTCGGTGTACGAACACTTCATTCTAGAGATGTCCGATAATGGCTTTTTTGCCGATGTCCGATATTCCGATATTGTCCAACTCTTAATTACCGTCGTGGAATTAACACATTATTATGCCTAATTTTGTTGTGATGCATTAAATAATGTAACAAGGTTTTCCAAAATAAATCAACTCAAGTTATGGAAAAAAATGCCAACATGGCACTGCCATATTTATTATTGAAGTCACAAAGTGCATTATTTTTTTTAACATGCCTCAAAACAGCAGCTTCGAATTTGGGACATGCTCTCCCTGGAGGTTGAGGTGGGCGGGGTAGAGGTGGGGGGCGTAAATTGTAGCGTCCCGGAAAAGTTAGTGCTGCAAGGGGTTCTGGGTATTTGTTCTGTTGTGTTTATGTTGTGTTACGGTGCGGATTTTCTCCCAAAATGTGTTTGCCATTCTTGTTTGGTGTGGGTTCACAGTGTGACGCATATTTGTAACAGTGTTAAAGTTGTCTATATGGCCACCCTCAGTGTGACCTGTATGGCTGTAAACCAAGTATGCCTTGCATTCACTTATGTGTGTGAAAAGCCGTAGATATTATGTGATTGGGCTGTCACGCAAAGGCAGTGCCTTTAAAGGGGAACATTATCACCAGACCTATGTAAGCGTCAATATATACCTTGATGTTGCAGAAAAAAGACCATATATTTTTTTAACCGATTTCCGAACTCTAAATGTTGTGACGTCACATCGGGAAGCAATCTGCCATTTTCTCAAACACATTACAAACACCGAGTCAAATCAGCTCTGTTATTTTCCGTTTTTTCGACTGTTTTCCGTACCTTGGAGACATCATGCCTCGTCGGTGTGTTGTCGGAGGGTGTAACAACACGAACAGGGACAGATTCAAGTTGCACCAGTGGCCCAAAGATGCGAAAGTGGTAAGAAATTGGACGTTTGTTCCGCACACTTTACCGACGAAAGCTATGCTACGACAGAGATGGACCCTAGCTTCCCTGGCCTGCTGACATCAACTCCAAAACTGGACAGATCAGCTTTCAGGAAAAGAGAGCGGATGAGGGTATGTCTACAGAATATATTAATTGATGAAAACTGGGCTGTCTGCACTCTCAAAGTGCATGTTGTTGCCAAATGTATTTCATATGCTGTAAACCTAGTTCATAGTTGTTAGTTTCCTTTAATGCCAAACAAACACATACCAATCGTTGGTTAGAAGGCGATCGCCGAATTCGTCCTCGCTTTCTCCCGTGTCGCTGGCTGTCGTGTGGTTTTCGTCGGTTTCGCTTGCATACGGTTCAAACCGATATGGCTCAATAGCTTCAGTTTCTTCTTCAATTTCGTTTTCGCTACCTGCCTCCACACTACAACCATCCGTTTCAATACATGCGTAATCTGTTGAATCGCTTAAGCCGCTGAAATCCGAGTCTGAATCCGAGCTAATGTCGCTATATCTTGCTGTTCTATCCGCCATGTTTGTTTGTATTGGCATCACTGTGTGACGTCACAGGAAAATGGACGGGTGTATATAACGATGGTTAAAATCAGGCACTTTGAAGCTTTTTTTAGGGATATTGCGTGATGGGTAAAATTTTGAAAAAAACTTCGAAAAATAAAATAAGCCACTGGGAACTGATTTTTAATGGTTTTAACCCTTCTGAAATTGTGATAATGTTCCCCTTTAAGGTTTATTGGCGCTCTGTACTTCTCCCTACGTCCGTGTACCACTCCGTACAGCGGCGTTTTAAAAAGTCATAAATTTTACTTTTTGAAACAGATACCGATAATTTCCAATATTACATTTTAAAGCATTTATCGGCCGATAATATTGGCAGCCCGATATTATCGGACATCTCTAACTTGATATATATATACTTAATATTTATTATCTAGGTTTATAAACCCAGGGAAAAAAAACGTGTTTATGACAAGATGCAGCTGGTAAAAGTAAATACAATGATCAGAAATGTAAAATTTTCAAAACTGCAGCGTTAAATCAGTTTTATACTAATTCTGCATTTTGCTTGTAGTCCCATCACCTTGTTTATTGTTTTTTTCTCTTCTTTTTTATTTTTTTCGTGGTGGTGGGTGGGTGGTTGCTGTCATGGTGCACGTATTGGAGTGTTGTGTTGGGTTTCGTGAATGGTTGGTAGCTGTTATTTCTGTTATTTCTCACCCACCACCACGAAAAGAATACCTACCGGAATTAATAAAAGGCTATCGATGCTGTCATCTAGCAAAGCTGAATTTGACCAAGCAACCCCCCCGTACCAAAAAGCCCTTGATGAAAGCGGATACAATTTCACCCTCACCTATGAACCCACGCCAGGAAACCAACCAAAAAAGAACAGAAAACGAAACGACATCATCTGGTACAACCCCCCATACAGCAAAAACGTCTCAACTAACATTGGACACAAATTCCTCAATCTGATTGACAAACACTTTCCCAAAGACAACACCCTAAGAAAAGTATTCAACAAGAACAACATTAAATTGAGCTACAGCTGTATGAACAATATACGACAAATTATCTCAAACCACAACAAAACAATTGCAAATGAGCCGTCGGCCCCCGGACAGAGCGACTCCAAAACCAACAAAGGCTGCAACTGCCGAAAGAAACCTGATTGCCCTCTCAACGGGGGGTGCTTACAAACATCAGTTGTCTACCAATCTAAGGTAACACGCAAGGACATTAACACATCCGACACATATGTAGGATTAACCGAGGGAGAGTTCAAAACCAGATGGAACAATCACAAGGCTTCTTTCAGGAACCAAAACCTGCGGAACACCACAGAACTCAGCAAACACATTTGGGACCTCAAAGACAATAATGTTGAATATTCAATAACATGGCAAATTCTTGCATCCAGCACACCTTACAATAGTGGTAATAAAAGATGCAACCTATGCTTGAAAGAGAAAATGTTTATTATTTATTATTTACCGTCCAGACCTGTCATCCCTCAACAAGCGCAGCGAAATTGTATCAGCATGCCGCCACAGACGGAAACACCTCCTAGGTAACACATGAGCCAATCACCACGCCCCTACGCCAGCCTGTACCCACCCACTCTGTGCCCTATATAAACCATGGTATGTGAATGCTCCCATTAAAATCTCCTGATGATTGAGGGAACCCCCTCATGAAACAGGCCTGTAGAGATGAAATAGTCTTGTGATTTTTTTCCCACACATACATATATATATATATATATATATATATATATACACACACACATATACATATATATATATATATATATATATATACATACACATACATACATACATACATACATACATATATATATATATATATATATACATCCTGAAAATATGCAAACAAAACTGTGTTTAGATAATTGATACTTCAAACTTGCATAAATAAATCTTAACCATAACTTGGCTTCTGAGAGCTTCAAAATGTCATGAATAAAATGCTAAAGTTGTTGATAAACAAGCAATTATTTTAATAATTAAATATGGTCATTTTAAATGAATTATTATGATCATTTAAAATAAATTATTTCCAATATGTTTATTTTAATGTATAATTCTATGGCTGGATGCAATAAGGAGTCAGAAAAAATACAAATAAAAATACAATTAATTTTGATGTTTTTAGCAAAATATAGTAAAAATATATTTAGTTGTTTTTTTTTAATTAATAAATATATTTATTTTTAGGTAAGATAAACATAATAGAATTTATCTCTAGTCTGGATGATTTAGTTCTTGTCACCCTGTTGTCCTCCTGTCATAAAAAAAGGCTGTCCTCACTCAGGTCCGCATGGAGCTGGAGGGGGCGTGGCCTCCAGCTACGGCTGAAAATCGGGAGATTTTCGGGAGAATATTTGTCCCGGGAGGTTTTCGGGAGAGGCGCTGAATTTCGGGAGTCTCCCGGAAAATTCGGGAGGGTTGGCAAGTATGCCGTATTTTCCCATAGGGCGCATCGGATTATAAGGCGCATTAAAAGGAGTCATATTAATATTATTTTTTTCTAAATGTAAAACACTTTCTTGTGGTCTACATAACATGTAATGGTGGTTCTTTGATCATCTTCAAGCCGCTTTCTGACAATCGCTTCCGGATGTGCCGTCTTATTTACATGGCTCACCTTCGGCAGCGTCTTCTCCCCGTCATCTTTGTTGTAGCGGTGTAGCGTGCAAGGACGGGAGTGGAAGAAGTGTCAAAAGGTGGAGCTAACTGTATTAATGACATTCAGACTTCACTTCAATCAATAACGGAGCAGCATCTCCTCATCCGGAAACAACAACACCAGAAATGTGTCCCGTGAAAAACCGACCAACCGAAACGCTCTAATAACTAAAGTTCCTTGGGTGAATAATGTAAAACTCACTACACCGGTATGTTTTACCGCTTTCATGGCAGGTTTACTGACAGATATAAGTAAGAACTTTACATTACTTTATATTAGAAATGGCAACAGTGGAGGATGAATGTCCCATAACAAGAAGATAGAGAACAAGAAGAAGCTGTCGGCGCGAACGCGCGTAATTTTTCAGGATTTATGCAGATCCCAAATACAGATCAGCAGGTACCAGAAGGTAAGAAAAGTTTTTTTGCATAATATTGCGAAACAAAACGGCAGATAATATGTCTTACCTTATACACACACCATAATAATACTTGTATGTTTAATGCGCCGACAATCCATCAAGCGCTGCGGCTTCATAGCTGACCAAAATCGCACTAAAACATTTTGATAGATTTTTGAGCGTCGTTTGTAATGTTCTATAATTTCAATGGAACATTTCAAATGTTGGTGTTGTTTACTTGAGACATATCGCCATTATATTGCAGTCTACACCAGTGGTTCTCAACCTTTTTTCAGTGACGTACCCCCTGTGAATTTTTTTTTAATTCAAGTACCCCCTAATCAGAGCAAAGCATTTTTGGTTGGAAAAAAAGAGATAAAGAAGTAAAATACAGCACTATGTCATCAGTTTCTGATTTATTAAATTGTATAACAGTGCAAAATATTGCTCAATTGCAGTGGTCTTTCTTGAACTATTTGGAAAAAAACATAAAAATAACTAAAAACTTGTTGAAAAATAAACAAGTGATTCAATTATGAATAAAGATTTCTACACATAGAAGTAATCATCAACTTAAAGTGCCCTCTTTGGGGATTGTAATAGAGATCCATCTGGATTCATGAACTTAATTCTAAACATTTCTTCACAAAAAAAGAAATCTTTAACATCAATATTTATGGAACATGTCCACAAAAAAATCCAGCTGTCAACACTAAATATTGCATTGTTGCATTGTAATGAATGGAATAGCCTACTTGATTTGATGTTCAGCTTATGAACTTACATTCATACTTTGTTGAAGTATTATTCAATAAATATATTTATAAAGGATTTTCGAATTGTTGCTATTTTTAGAATATTTAAAAAAAATCTCATGTACCCCTTGACATACCTTCAAGTACCCCCAGGGGTACGCGTACCCCCATTTGAGAACCACTGGTCTACACGTATCTCTTATGTTTGACTGCCATCTACTGGTCACACTTATCATTATATTATGTACCAAATAAAATAGCGTTGAGGTGGGTAAGCTCAACCAAACGTATTCCTTACATTAGGCACACCGGGTTATTAGGCACACTGTCGAGTTTTGAGGGAAAAAAAGGGTTTTAAGTGCGCCTTATAGTCTGGAAAATACGGTAAAGCTGTAGGTTTGTATAAGAAGTAATTAGTGTACGTAAGCAACAACTTCAAAGTAAAAGCAATGCAGTGTTCCTCACAGGACAATAATCTATTTGTGGCAGTGGGTTTTGTGTGTGGGGGTGGGATGGGTTCCAGATGACATTGTCTTATTTGCATATTTGGCCACGACACATAGGGATATGTACCAGATTTGTTACTTTTACAGTTAGCGGCTGGGTTACGTCGATACTACCAGGTATTCACATAAAATCAACCATAGGCAAAATAATTCATGCTTTACTTAAAAAAAACATAAAATATACAGTATGTCATGCAGTTGGGAGAAGTTTATATGATCAGAGTGTGCGTGCGCCTTTAAAAAGGCGACGTCTGCTGCCAAGTGACGTGTGACGTAGGCGAGGTTTCAACTGAGCTATATTTGTTAGCTTTGGCAGTTAGCAGTGGCAGTTTGTCGGCTCTGACGGCTGTTGTGTTGAATCTTTTCACCGGATTGTGTTACCGCCAGCCGCTAGTGCAACACTTCGGCGGGTCTCCTTGGCTGGCGCCGAGCAGCAGACTTGTACGTACCAGGGTAATCTGACTGTTAAAATAATCTTATATGTGTGAATGAAGCGCGGGTAAACAGCAGGAGAAACAATCAAAGGCAGCATCAAAAGATATTATTCATCGGTATGTCGGTGTTGTCTCAAATACAAAACCCAAAACCAATGAAGTTGGCACGTGGTGTAATTCATAAATAAAAACAGAATACAATGATTTGCAAATCCTTTTCAACTTATATTCAATTGAATAGACTGCAAAGACAGGATATTTAATGTTCCAACTGAGAAACTTCTTTTTTTTGTGTGCAAATAATCATTAACTTAGGATGTAATGGCAGCAACACATTGCAAAAAAGTTGGCACAGGGGCATTTTTACCACTGTGTTACATGGCCTTTCCTTTTAACAACACTCAGTAAACGTTTGGGAACTGAGGAGACATAATTTTGAAGCTTTTCAGGTGGAATTCTTTCCCATTCTTGCTTGATGTACAACTTAAGTTGTTCAACAGTCCGGGGGTCTCCGTTGTGGTATTTTACGCTTCATATTGCGCAACACCTTTTCAATGGGAGACAGGTGTGGACTACAGGCAGGCCACTCTAGTACCCACACTCTTTTACTATGAAGCCACGCTGTTGTAACACGTGGCTTGGCATTGTCTTGCTGAAATAAGCAGGGGCGTCCATGATAACGTTGCTTGGATGGCAACATATGTTGCTCCAAAACCTGTATGCACTTTTCAGCAATAATGGTGCCTTCACAGATGTGTAAGTTACCCATGTCTTGGGCACTAATACACCCCCATACCATCACAGATGCTGGCTTTAGAACTTTGCGCCTATAACAATCCGGATGGTTCTTTTCCTCTTTGTTCTGGAGGACACGATGTCCACAGTTTCCAAAAACTATTTGAAATGTGAACTCGTCAGACCATAGAACACTTTTCCATTTTGCATCAGTTCATCTTAGATGAGCTCCGGCCCAGCGAAGCAGACGCCATTTCTGGGTGTTGTTGATAAATGGCTTCCGCTTTGCATAGTAGAGTTTTAACTTGCACTTACAGATGTAGCGACCAACTGTAGTTACTGACAGTGGTTTTCTGAAGTGTTCCTGAGCCCATGTGGTGATATCCTTTCACAGTTTCCCACACATTCATTTATTTGTGGCGGCCCGAAAGAATTACGTCCGCCACAAATAGATTTTTCGGCTTTTGACTCGCTCGACCGCTCATAAAAGCAATACGACTCTGTCTGTGAATGTTGCTTGTAGTTACAACTCCGGTGCAGTAGGTGGCGGTAGCCTACTATGCATTGTAACTCCGCCAATAGCACTTAATTCGCCTGGTGGGCCAGAAGAAGAAGAAGAAGACGACGACGACGAAGTAAAAGAAAAACGGACCGACCGGATCAAAATACGAGGGTAAGACGTCTTGGCAAACAAGTTAAAAAGTGGTCCGAACCTGTGCAGTGTGCAGCACCGACTCGGATTTTCTTAATTTTTATTTTCGGGATTTGAATGCATTTATTTTGAAAGGACAGCTGGAGAGAGACGCGGGAGGGGGGATTGACGCGGAGCAAAGCGAATCAAACTGGGTCGCCGCAGCGGGTGCTCTACCAGGTGAGATAAGTTATAGAGCATCGCTCGCGGCTCGTCATATATTTAACGTTAATTCGCGATTTCACCGAGCGTTTCACTGACGGTGAGCAACCTGACGCTGCTTCATTAACACCGCCGCTGTTTGACTCGGGGGCCGGGGCAGACGCACGCAGTAACAGTCACCTGTTACCATACCGACGTGCTAACGTGTCCAGGTTATAACCCTGTTGTCAATAAACACACGTGGAGACGGTGCTTCAGGTACTGCATTAATACTGAAGCTAAATTGTCCACTGTCCACTGCAGCATGTGAATGCAATGAAAAGAATCAAATCTGAGCCAACCAGCTGTTAAAATGTTGTCCAGGTTAATGTTTTGGCCATTAAAGGCCCTTCATTTCAAGATTTCAACTGTGATCGGGCTTTAAACAGGTGGCTGACCTGTTCAGATGGGTGTAACTGCTACTGGTCAAATAATGTGAAATAGCATTTAATTTTACATGTATGCAATGCCATTTAAATGTAATTATAGATAATAATAATAATAATAATAATAAATACTGTGTAGTGTTGTAAATAGTCAACGGGAAGGATTTTAGTAAGATATAAGCCATGAGCACTACACAGCCAGAAAAAAACCTAGGCAGGACAAGTAAAAATATTGGGGCAAGTAGATTTGAGAAGCAGAAAAAAAGCTTAACGTTGAACCCTGCATGTGTTGAGCTGCTGCCGCTTAAGGTTATAAACGGCACTGTACATAGAGCGGTTCTGCTCGTTAGTAATAAATTCTAATGTTGGATGTTCACTCCTTCACACAGATGATGTATGCACTAATTAAAGGGGCAGAGCTTTAAGAGACATTTTAGCTTTTATATTTTAAAAGATATATTTTTTGTAAGAACCACAATTAATAAATATATTTCAGTGAATAACTAATTGTTCAAATCTGTATATAAATATGTACATAAAGTGTTGTAATTATATTCCAACTCCGCGTTCTTCTTGGTCATCGCCGCTGCCGCCGCCACCCGCCCCCCAACCACACCACCACAAATAGATGCCTGTCCTGTGGGAAACACTGCCTTTACACACTGATGTCGCCTTTTGGTGCAGTATCGCCTGGGGATCGAAGGTTACGGGCTTAGCCGTTTACGTGCAGTGATTTCTCCAGATTCTCTGAACTTTTTGATGACATAACGGACCATAAATGGTGAAATCCCTAAATTCCTTGCAATAGCTCGTTGAGTAATGTTCTTAAATGTGTTCACAAAGTGGGGACCCTCGCCCCGTCCTTGTTTGTGAATGACTGAGCATTTCATTGAAGCTGCTTTTATACCCAATCATGGCACCCACCTGTTCCCAGCTTTTTTGATACATGTTGCAGGCATCAAATTCCAAATGAGCTAATATTTGCAAAAAATAACAACGTTTTCCAGTTCGAACATTAAATATCTTGTCTTTGCAGTCTATTCAATTGAATATAGGTTGAAAAGGATTAGCAACTCATTGTATTCTGTTTTAATTTACGATTTACACAACGTGCCAACTTCACTGGTCTTGGGTTTTGTACATACCTCTTCCTAAAATATACCGGTATAACTCATCATACCGGTGTACCGCCCAGTCTTATTTGGAAGTGTGACAAAACAAGATACAGTTATTTTTATCAGCTCAGTGTTAAGTGTTTAATAATAAAGTATATGTTTTTAAGCTTAGCAATTGACACACAAAAGTCCAAAAAATTGTTACCGTTGAGTACCGGTATTGATTTCCAGGTATCGAGAATTGGTACTGTATAGGTACCAGTCCCTAATGACGCATATGGATGTAATTTTTTTAAATGGTAAAACAAAAAAACATTATACATGTTGTGAGCCAAGACATCCAGGGGGTTTAGCTCGCTCGTCTGCGGGAACAAACTGCCGCCATTGCTTGTCGTGCTACCGAGGTCCTTTGTCCCTGAATTGCTCACACACTCCGGCAGATTCAATGGGGGTCTGGCGGCAGATTTCTTTGACTTTATCATTGGAAATGCATCTGCTTTGAGTGTCGCAGGATATCCACACATTCTTGCCATCTTGCCATCTCTGTCGTAGCATAGCTTTCGTCGGTAAAGTGTGCGGAACAAACGTCCAATTTCTTGCCACTTTCGCATCTTTATTATACACCCGAGAGCGAATATTAGAAAGGCGTTTAATTCGCCAAAATTCACCCATTTAGAGTTCGGAAATCGGTTAAAAAAATATATGGTCTTACATAGGTCTGGTGATAATGTTCCCCTTTAATAATCTGTTGAATCGCTTAAGCCGCTGAAATCCGAGTCTGAATCCGAGCTAATGTCGCTATAGCTTGCTGTTGTATCCGCCATGTTTGTTTGTATTGGCATCACTATGTGACGTCACAGGAAATGGACGGGTGTTTATAACGATGGTTAAAATCAGGCACTTTGAATCTTTTTTTAGGGATATTGCGTGATGGGTAAAATTTTCAAAAAAACTTCGAAAAATAAAATAAGCCACTGGGAACTGATTTTTAATGGTTTTAACCCTTCTGAAATTGTGATAATGTTCCCCTTTAAAGGTACGGCCAAATGTATTTATGTCGGTCCAAATTTATTTGTGGTGGACCGCCAGAAACAATAAATGTACGTTTCAATCCACGCATAATGTCAACTTTTCTGAATTTCATTTTCCACAAACCTTGTCCTGGTTGTGGCGTGTGCCCCGTATTTTTATTCCCTGTTGGAAAGCAAGTGATTCAGAGTCTGACGACACTTACTTTAAGGTTCTCTGATTTTGCATTCAAAGGCTAAAAGCTCCAGTAAAAAGGTCAAGGTCGTATCAGGATCACACGCGCTGAAGGTTGGATATGATTCATCAATATTCATAAGGAGGCGGTGACTGTGTGCAACACTCATCAATCATCTGAGGCCAAAGGCCGCTGACACCGAATAGCATTCCCTTGTTTTCCTGGCTCATCACATCTTACAAATCCAAGCCTAAAATCACTACAATTGTGCCGCGCGCTTCGTTGCACACCGGTGAATACCCAGGAGGTTTTCCTGAAACGGACAACCCCCGGCCTGCGCCCGGTTTCCTCCGGTCTCCACCCCTCCCCGTCATGAATATTGATAACCACCCGCCCCCCCGCTGGGCTTTATGGCAACGCTGTGAAAAGTGATGCCGGCTGTGTCACTCACTTCATCCCCCTCGCACACAAAACCAAGGTAGAGCCGCCACGGGTGTGTAGATGAGCCGCCATCAAGGGATACGTTGAAAGGTCGGGACGCGGAGAAACAGAGGGACGATGCTGATGAAGCCATTCATCTAGCAAATGTACAATGGCGTAACAATGGAGTCTCATTTTATGTTGGGAGCAGCACACCATCATGTTAGAAAGAAACACTGCTGACGTTTTGATGCACTTTGCTCAGTCGACTCAACAACAAAAACAAGTTTCCAAAAAATCCAGCCAAGAAAATCAAACAGTTTTTTGGCACGTCATCAATTATTCACCGGGTCTGTTTCCACACTGCAGAATCACATTTACTTTTTACATTTTCCACTACCCCTACGGCGTAGGAAAACAAAACTAAACCTTTTAGCAAGGTTTCAAGATTTTCCACTTACGGTGTAAATTGAAAAAGTACATAAAAACAGGATATGAGCCCGAATACACTTAGGAGGTGAGAGAGAGAGAGAGAGAGAGAGAGAGAGAGAGAGAGAGAGAGAGAGAGAGAGAGAGAGAGAGAGAGAGAGAGAGAGAGAGAGAGAGAGAGAGAGAGAGAGAGAGAGAGAGAGAGAGAGAGAGAGAGAGAGAGAGAGAGAGAGAAGAGAGAGAGAGAGAGAGAGAGAGAGAGAGAGAGAGAGAGAGAGAGAGAGAGAGAGAGAGAGAGAGAGAGAGGAGAGAGAGAGAGAGAGAGAGAGAGGAGAGAGAGAGAGAGAGGAGAGAGAGAGAGAGAGAGAGAGAGAGAGAGAGAGAGAGAGAGAGAGTGTCAACCTCGTCTTCAGTGGATTCATGATGAGTTAACTTTCTGTTTGGGTTTTGCTCTTAAAATAAACATTGTACTATCCGAACATACCACTACTGTCTCTTTGGAGGGAAGCAATGCAGAATTCTGACTGCGTCTTTGTTGATTTAGTGTCCGCACGAGTGGATCGACTTAAAGGGGAACATTATCACAATTTCAGAAGGGTTAAAACCATTAAAAATCAGTTCCCAGTGGCTTATTTTATTTTCGAAGTATTTTTCAAAATTTTACCCATCACGCAATATCCCTAAAAAAAACTTCAAAGTGCCTGATTTTAACCATCGTTATATACACCCGTCCATTTTCCTGTGACGTCACGTAGTGATGCCAATACAAACAAACATGGCGGATAGAACAGCAAGGTATAGCGACATTAGCTCGGATTCAGACTCGGATTTCAGCGGCTTAAGCGAAATTGAAGAAGAAACTGAAGCTATTGAGCCATATCGGTTTGAACCGTATGCAAGCGAAACCGACGAAAACGACACGACAGCCAGCGACACGGGAGAAAGCTAGGACGAATTCGGCGATTGCCTTCTAACCAACGATTGGTATGTGTTTGTTTTTAAGTGTTGTAATGTTTTTAAGCTAAATTATTAGTAAACAGTTTATGTATAATAATTTACGTAAAACCGCAAGTAATAAATAAAGTTTTCATCAATTAATATATTCTGTAGACATACCCTCATCCGCTCTCTTTTCCTGAAAGCTGATCTGTCCAGTTTTGGAGTTGATGTCAGCAGGCCAGGGAAGCTAGGGTCGATATTCTTCTCTTGATCATCTTCGGTGGCATAAGGGACGGTAGAAGCAGTGTGAGCCAAGACATCCAGGGGGTTTAGCTAGCTCGTCTGCGGGAACAAACTGCAGCCATTGCTTGCCGTGCTACAGAGGTCCTTTGTCCCTGAATAGCTCACACACTCCGGCAGATTCAACGGGGGTCTGGCGGCAGATTTCTTTGACTTTATCGTTGGAAATGCATCTGCTTTGAGTGTCGCAGGATATCCACACATTCTTGCCATCTCTGTCGTAGCATAGCTTTCGTCGGTAAAGTGTGCGGAACAAACGTCCAATTTCTTGCCACTTTCGCATCTTTGGGCCACTGGTGCAACTTGAATCCGTCCCTGTTCGTGTTGTTACACCCTCCGACAACACACCGACGAGGCATGATGTCTCCAAGGTACGGAAAACAGTCGAAAAAAACGGAAAATAACAGAGCTGATTTGATTCGGTGTTTATAATGTGTTTGAGAAAATGGCGGATTGCTTCCCGATGTGACGTCACGTTGTGACGTCATCGCTCCGAGAGCGAATAATAGAAAGGCGTTTAATTCGCCAGAATTCACCCATTTAGAGTTCGGAAATCGGTTAAAAAATATATGGTCTTTTTTCTGCAACATCAAGGTATATATTGATGCTTACATAGGTCTGGTGATAATGTTCCCCTTTAACAAACCAGAAAGACTAACAACTTAACCCTGATTTCCACAAGATGCAAAACGGCTGCGGAACAGCACCGACATGGCAGCGACGTTCCCTGCACTAAATATGCGCAGTGTTTCTATTTTTGTCAGTCGCAGCAACACGGCGGTTCAATTCAGCTAAAATGTGCTTGTGTTGGACAGGAAGTCATGCACACTAATAAATTATCCAGTTTACTATCAAAATAAAATAGTCCGTCTTTAAAGTGGATCGTATTTTACACTTTGAAACATCCTAATGGGCCATGAAGTCAACTTGTCAAAGTTTCTCAGACGCAATTTCAGCTCGTTGACACAAACGGATGAAGACATGCAAAATATAAAAAGCCCATACAGGCATATCCTGGGCAGCTATATGGGGGCCTCTGTCAAGTACCAGTTGATAGGGTGTTGCTTGCTACAAAACAAATAAAGTTGTCGTTCTGCAAGGCAAAACTTGTCTTCTCCACGAGTCAAGTCAAGTCCGTCACATTCACAAGGTCTAGTAAAAATCTGCGCTTTTTCGCTGACGTTTCGTGGCAGCTATGTTTCGCCGGCACTCTGCATCCTGTAGAGATCAGGGGTTAGAGCCGCAGCCTCCTGATAAAAGATTCGGTACTTTTACCGGCACTGGACGAATTTTGTCGGTACTATTGGGTATCGATCAGTGTTGGGACTTACGCGTTACTGTAACGCTGTTATTTTCGGTGGTAACTAGTAGTCTAACGCGGTTTTTTTTATATTCAGTAACTCAGTTACCGTTACTACATGATGCGTTACTGCGCTATTTTACGTTATTTTTTATATAGTATCGGTTAGAAACTGAGAAGATCTGAGTGTGTTTTATTGGAGAGCTGCAGTGTCGTCCTTCTGAATCTTCCTGTCTCACAAGAGGCGTGTGTGTGTGTGTGGGGGGCGGGGGTTTACTAACAAGACATCATGGAGTAGCCGAAGTTGAGTTTCTTAACATGGAGATATTCTCACTACTTTTCTTTTGTCGAGCACAAAGAAAAGAACATTTTAGTTAAATGTAAGTTGTGTCTTGGATCAAAGATTCCATCTACTGCCCAAAACAGCAATTCAAATCTGCTGAAACACCTACAAAAGCAACATGCTTCGACGAAGCTCTAGTAAAGAGAGACAGACTCCGATGCCACTCCACCTAAGCAACAGCGGCTGGATAATAACGGAGGGACTGCTAGCCAGGACAACATTGATAGAGCCATTGTAGCGTATGTGGTAGAAGACATGCAGGCTATTTCTACAGTGGAGTCACCCGCTTTCAGGCAGCTAATTAGCATGATATCGGGCATCAGACAGGAAATGGCATGAAGAACATGTTCCAAGTACCTGGACACAGTGGATAGTGAGTACATAAACATGGAAAGCAAGCTAAAGAAGACACTCCAAACTCTGCCTCTGCTCATCATTCAGCACTGAAGGTACACACTCTGTCAATTCTCTAATATACTATTTCCTTCTAGACTTCTAGAGTGTTTGATTATCACATCACCCTAAATGTATAGACTATAAAGTTCACAAACATTAACAGGGATCGTAGTGGGCCAGGCCAATCTTTCCTTTTCTCTAAATTAAAACTGGGGAAATGCATAGAGTGTTCTGGGCTTCAGTACAGTGTTGATCTCCTGAAGACATGATTTTATTTCACAATTCCTTGAGAGAAAAAAACGCCTGGTTAGGCTTTGTGTATAGCAGTATGTGTGGTGTATATAGTGACATGACATATAATCATGTCATGTGTGCCTTCCTTGGGTGAAGCCACGTTTACAGCTATGTTCTGACATGTTGTTATTATGCGGTTTGTTACTTATGTATGTTATGTTGCAGCTATTTAAAATAGTTTTGTCAATTTGTTCTGCCCCGAAATAAATTGGCCCTGTGAAGCATATCTTTGTCTTTGTGTGTTGTATGTAAACCACATTGCTTAGCAGAGTTCAGTGATGCAAATGCATTTAAAGGGGAACATTATCACCAGACCTATGTAAGCGTTAATATATACCTTGATGTTGCAGAAAAAAGATCATATATTTTTTTAACCGATTTCCGAACTCTAAATGGGTGAATTTTGGCGAATTAAACGCCTTTCTATTATTCGCTCTCGGAGCGTGACGTCACATCGGGAAGCAATCCGCCATTTTCTCACTTTTGTCGGTGTGTTGTCGGAGGATGTAACAACACGAACAGGGACGGCTTCAAGTTGCACCAGTGGCCCAAAGATGCGAAAGTGGCAAGAAATTGAACGAAATGTGTTCAAAATACGAGGGTGTGGGGAAAGCCGACGAAATGGTCAGTTGTTTGTTCCGCACACTTTACCGACGAAAGCTATGCTACGACAGAGATGGTAAGAATGTGTGGATATCCTGCGACACTCAAAGCAGATGCATTTCCAACGATAAAGTCAAACAAATCTGCCACCAGACCCCCATTGAATCTGCCGGAGTGTGTGAGCCATTCAGTGACAAAGGTAGCACGGCAAGCAATGGCGGCAGTTTGTTCCCGCAGACGAGCGAGCTAAACCCCCTGGATGTCTTGGCTCTCACCGCTTCTACCGTCCCTTATGCCACCGAAGATGATCAAGAGAAGAATATCGACCCTAGCTTCCCTGGCCTGCTGACATCCACTCCAAAACTGGACAGATCAGCTTTCAGGAAAAGAGAGCGAATGAGGGTATGTCTACAGAATATATTAATTGATGAAAACTTTATTCATTACTCGTGGTTTTACGTAAATTATTATACATAAACTGTGTTTACCAATAATTTAGCTTAAAAACATTTATTTTTTTCAATCATTCGAGTACATTCGGGTAGTCTTGTGTAATGCAGTATTTTGTGTCTATTTAGGTATGGTTAACCTGAGTGCTGAAATCGTGGAAAAATATATGTTCTTAGCGCGCCTGAAATGGGCTGTCTGCACTCTCAAAGTGCATGTTGTTGCCAAATGTATTTCATATGCTGTAAACCTAGTTCATAGTTGTTAGTTTCCTTTAATGCCAAACAAACACATACCAATCGTTGGTTAGAAGGCGATCGCCAAATTCGTCCTCGCTTTCTCCCGTGTCGCTGGCTGTCGTGTCGTTTTCGTCGGTTTCGCTTGCATACGGTTCAAACCGATATGGCTCAATAGCTTCAGTTTCTTCTTCAATTTCGTTTTCGCTACCTGCCTCCACACTACCACCATCCATTTCAATACATGCGTAATCTGTTGAATCGCTTAAACCGCTGAAATCCGAGTCTGAATCCGAGCTAATGTCGCTATACCTTGCTGTTCTATCCGCCATGTTTGTTTGTATTGGCATCACTGTGTGACGTCACAGGAAAATGGACGGTGTATATAACGATGGTTAAAATCAGGCACTTTGAAGCTTGTTTTAGGGATATTGCGTGATGGGTAAAATTTTGAAAAATATAACCCTAATAAGCCACTGGGAACTGACTTTTAATGGTTTTAACCCTTCTGAAATTGTGACAATGTTCCCCTTTAAGTTGATCAACAGATTGTATTATTCTCCAGTGCAATAACAGTACTGAAATGAAGGCTAAAAGGGCATTAATGAGAGCCTTAAATTAAAAAAAAGGGAAAAAAAGTTACTTTTCACAGTAACGCATTACTTTTTGGTGTAAGCAACTGAGTTAGTAACTGAGTTACTTTTGAAATAAAGCCGGGAATCAGTACTGTATCGGTTCAAATGTGAACTGTACCCATCCCTAGTCCTGACACACGCATGTGTAGATGTCCCAAAAGCAACTAGGTGGATGTGACAAGTAAGGAGATACGAGGGTGGAGTAGGACAATAACGGAGGTTCACGATGTGGGAGATACAAACGCTTGGCAACTGCAATAAAAAACCTGAACATTGAGCACTGGAGAGAATCCATCTGTACCAACACATTAAGTACACTTGCACAATCTAATGAGCTAATAATCCTCTTGAATCAATGATGCCTTTCGCAACACACTATACTTTCATTTCTTGCTACTTTGTTTTGTCAAAAACGAAAACAACTTGCAGGCTGGTACCAGGAGCTCCTTACAAATGGTGCTTTATTTGCATCAATAGGTGCAAGGAGAGGGTGATGTATTTGCCAGTGAGAGTAATGGCCGCTTCGAATCCTTGCTCATGTTGCTGCTGGTTTGACAGGCGCACAGAGTTGACGCGCGAGCTGTCACAACATTGCGACCAGCGTGTAGCCGACACCTTCTCAAAGGGGAATTGTCCTTGTTGTCTTTCTTCATGAGGAGTCCGCTAACAAACAGGTGAACAAATAAACTAATTAATTATTCACTTTAATCAGATCACATGTTCTTGTTTACCGCCTGCATTTCAATACGCTAAAATTCATTATTAGTACGGTCAATGAGTTTACTTTCTTTACCTAGCAAGGGAGTTCTCTCTCTATTAGGGATGTCCCGATCCGATATTTGGATCGGATCGGCTGCCGATATTTGCCAAAAATTGCGTATCGGCAAGGCATGGGAAAATGCCGATCCAGATCCCGTTTAAAAAAAAAACTCCGGTCCGTGTTTTCCAACGCACCGATTTAAATAATACATTCCACTTTTCTGCTGCTACGTAATTTCCGTTCCGCATTTTCCAGCACACCTTCAACACATCCATAATTCTCACGCAGTTGCTTTTAGCTGCTGGCATTACACGACAGGCTCTTCTCACTCTTTTCTGTGTCTCCCTCTCACAGACAGCAAGTGCACCTTCTTACACACGTCACATACTGTCACGACACACGTCACATACTGTCACGTCATACGTCACATTCGTGTACGTCCTCCCCGAGCAGAGAGGTAGCAGCATGGCTAACGTTAGCTGTGATGCTAGCGCAGCCGTGCGAGCAACGCTCCCTCTAAGGTGCTCGCCTGTGCAATTGCGCACTGTTTAAGCGTCCTCTGCGCATAGCAAATCTATGCCACGCACAAAATCAAATAAAAAAATAAGCGCATAACAATTTTCGACACACGGACACCACAGAGAAAACAGTTTTCGTCATCATTGTTCAAATATTGTGACGTCTGTCGAGACGCTTATCTCTATTCGGTGCCACACGCCCACACCATCAAAATGCCGAGGCAAAAATTTCCACATCAACACCGTATGAAAAAATTAGTGATTTTTTTAGTTGTGATTTCCTTCTCTGCATGAAAGTTTAAAAGTAGCATATATTAATGCAGTATGAAGAAGAATATTTTAATGTAGACATGCAAGCCTTGAAAGAACATGTTGAAAATCAAGACTACATTTCCTGCAAATGGGTGCATTTCTACCCTATATTTTAACTTTAGATTTATTCTCATATCAAACTCTTTTGGCTGTCTTTTTGACACTTACATCCGGCGCCCCCCTCCACACCCTGGATTATAAATAATGTAAATAATTCAATGTGATTATCTTGTGTGATGACTGTATTATGATAATAGTATATATCTGATAGTACATCATGGACCCCGACTTAAACAAGTTGAAAAACTTATTCGGGTGTTACCATTTAGTGGTCAATTGTACGGAATATGTACTTCACTGTGCAACCTACTAATAAAAGTCTCAATCAATCAATCAAAACACATAGAATCATCATACTGCTGTGATTATATGCATCAAGTGTTCATTCAAGGCTAAGGCAAAATATCGAGATATATATTGTGTATCGCAATATGGCCTTAAAATATCGCAATATTAAAAAAAGGCCATATCGCCCAGCCCTATTTTCAATGATGCCATTTCTGTTTGTCATGTATAATTTTGTCTATTTTGTGTTTATCCTTGAATAAACAGGTCAGTTTCTTGTTACCAACCATTGTGTATTATTCAAACTTCCCTAATTCAGCTGGCTAGTTGTTATCAAGAGTACTAAAACCCTTTTCAACATGATTCTGACAACTAAGTAGGCTAAATAACTTTAAACTTTAATACATGCTCGGATAGGCCAGTATCGGTATCGGTCAGTATCGGTATCGGATCGGAAGTGCAAAAACCTGGATCGGGACATCCCTACTCTCTATCAATATCCACCTATAAAGCTATCCATCTATTTATTGATATCTATCCATGGCAATCCATCCATCCATCCATCCATCCATCTCTATTGATATTTATCAAGCTACTGACATCATCCATCTATCTCTATCCATCCATTCATCTATCTTTATCAATATTTCTCTCTTCTTTAAGCGAGGTGGCCAAAATGTGCGGGGAAGTTGCGGTAATTGTGCAAAGTTGTAAGGCTGTGCATTATTAGATTTAGAGATGTCTGATAATGGCTTTTTTGCCGATATCCGATATACCGATATTGTCCAACTCTTAATTATTGATTCCGATATCAACCAATACCGATATATACAGTCGTGGAATTAACACATTATTATGCCTAATTTTGTTGTGATGCCCCGCTGGATGCATTAAACAATGTACAAGGTTTTCCAAAATAAGAGAACAACTTCAACTCAAGTTATGGAAAAAAGTGCCAACATGGCACTGCCATATTTATAATTGAAGTCACAAAGTGCATTTTTTTTTTAAACATGCCTCAAAACAGCCGCTTGGAATTTGGGACATGCTCTCCCTGAGATAATCCTGATACCCATTACAACTATGGGAAATACTATACTTTGACTTTCACAAAGTGCATTATTTTTATTTAATTTTTTAAACATGCCTCAAAACAACAGCTACAAAAACAATGAAGGTACATAGCTTCAGTCCAGAGTATACTAGAGTAATTAAGTAAACAATAACATAGTCCTCCTTTAGTGCAAGGCTGCTTGGTATACTGTATAACAGGAAATTATAAACTGGGCTCAATCTGCCCTGCTCTAACGTATTTGTATGAGTAACAAAAATGTGCTGCAAGCTAGTGGTGAGTGCTTGAAGTGGCCTACAAGTCAGTCAGAGCTTCTGAAATGCTGCGTTGAGACAGGGCACCTGACCACAACGTGGGCTTTCGCCTTGGGGTGGTTTTTGTTGTATTTTAGTTTTTTCTCGGCGGAGTCTTTAAGCGACAACTGTGTGGTACTACTTTTTTTCGGTGTTTGCTTTTCATCCATCTTCCGCTTGTATTCATCGTGTATCTCCTTATAATTCTTGAAGAGGTGAGAGATTAAATTGCTCGTATTAAAGGCCTACTGAAAGCCACTACTACCGACCGCGCAGTCTGATAGTTTATATATCAATGATGAAATCTTAACTTTGCAACACATGCCAATACGGCCGGGTTAACTTATAAAGTGCAATTTTAAATTTCCTGCGAAACTTCCGGTTGAAAACGTCTAGGTATGATGACGTATGCGCGTGACGTCGATGGTTGAAACGGAAGTATTGGGACGCCATTGTATCCAATACAAAAAGCTCAGTTTTCATCGCAAAATTCCACAGTATTCTGGACATCTGTGTTGGTGAATCTTTTGCAATTTGTTTAATGAACAATGGAGACTGCAAAGAAGAAAGCTGTAGATGCGATCGGTGTATTATCGTCTGGCTACAGCAACACAACCAGGAGAACTTTGACTTGGATAGCAGACGCGCTATCCGACGCTAGCCGCCGACCGCATCGATGATCGGGTAAAGTCCTTCGTTGCTCCGTCGATCGCTGGAACGCAGGTGAGCTTTGGTGTTGATGAGCAGATGAGGGTTGGCGTAGGTGGAGAGCTAATGTTTTTATCATAGCTCTGTCGAGGTCCGTAGCTAAGTTAGATTCAATGGCGTCGTTAGCAACAGCATTGTTAAGCTTCGCCAGGCTGGAAAGCATTAACCGTGTAGTTACAGGTCCATGGTTTAATAGTATTGTTGATTTTCTGTCTATCCTTCCAGTCAGGGGTTTATTTCTTTTGTTTCTATCTGCAGTTAAGCCCGATGCTATCACGTTAGCTCAGTAGCTAAAGTGCTTCACCGATGTATTGTCGTGGAGATAAAAGTCACTGTGAATGTCCATTTCTCGTTCTTGACTCTGATTTTCAAGAGGATATAGTATCCGAGGTGGTTTAAAATACAAATCCGTGATCCACAATAGAAAAAGGAGAGAGTGTGGAATCCAATGAGCCCTTGTACCTAAGCTACGGTCGGAGCGAAAAAAGATGCGTCCTGCACTGCACTCTAATACTTCACTCTCACGTTCCTCATCCACAAATCTTTCATCCTGGCTCAAATTAATGGGGTAATCGTCGCCCAATCGCTCTCGCTGCTGGTGTAAACAATGGGGAAATGTGAGGAGACTTTCAACTTGTGACATCACGCTTTTTTAATCAGCGACCAAAAGTTGCGAACTTTATCGTCGTTGTTCTATACCAGGGGTCGGCAACCCAAAATGTTGAAGGAGCCATATTGGACCAAAAATACAAAAAAAAAACCTGTCTGGAGCCGCAAAAAAATAAAAGCCATATTACATACAGATAGTGTGTCATGAGATATAAATTGAATTAAGATGACTTAAAGGAAACTAAATGACCTCAAATATACCTACAAATGAGGAATAATGATGCAATATGTACATATAGCTAGCCTAAATAGCATGCTAGCATCGATTAGCTTGCAGTCATGCAGTGACCAAATATGCCTGATTATCACTCCACACAAGTCAATAACATCAACAAAGCTCACCTTTGTGCATTTACGCACAACGTTAAAAGTTTGGTGGACAAAATGAGACGGAAAAAGAAGTGGCATAAAACACGTGTTAGAAAGTCGGAGAAAGTTATAAATATAAACAAACTACGGTGGGTTCAAGGACCGCCAAAATTAGTAGGACAAAACGGCGCTCGCCAAATACTCGAATCAGTGAAGCATGTTTAATACAAACAGTGTGCTTTATAACAATTAGGGAGGTTTGTGTCATGTTTGTCCTCCTACAGAAACCATATTAAAACACTTTTTTTTTCCCCTCATCTTTTTCCATTTTTTATAAATTTTTAAAAAAGCTCTAGAGAGCCACTAGGGCGGCGCTAAAGAGCCGCATGCGGCTCGAGAGCCACGGGTTGCCGACCCGTGTTCTATACTAAATCCTTTCAGCAAAAATATGGCAATATCGCGAAATGATCAATTATGACACATAGAATGGATCTACTATCCATCCATCCATCCATTTTCTACCGCTTATTCCCTTTGGGGTCGCGGGGGGCGCTGGAGCCTATCTCAGCTACAATCGGGCGGAAGGCGGGGTACACCCTGGACAAGTCGCGACCTCATCGCAGGGCCAACACAGATAGACAGACAACATTCACACTCACATTCACACACTAGGGCCAATTTAGTGTTGCCAATCAACCTATCCCCAGGTGCATGTCTTTGTACTATCCCCGTTTAAATAAAAAAATTTCATTTCAGTAGGCTTTTAAAGGAAGACGTCTTGGTTCCCCCTCGCATAACCAACTTTTTGCAGTCATTCCAAATTGCCAGTTTTTTATCCGTCAGAGACACTTTAAAATAATCCCAAACCATAGACATGGTGTCGTTAGTCAGTCACCGAGCGAGCTGGCTTGTTAGCCACGGCTACAGCACCGGCAACAACACACTCTTGTTGTTGTTATGCTGCGCTCGCGGCGGTTTGATTGTGAAATCCTGTTGGCTCCCATGACATAATATTATTATTAAAACTGGTGTCCACGTGGACATATGTGCAGATGTTTCAGTCAACTCCATCCTGTGGGCAGCAGATCCAAGCGGTTCAGTGGTGACAAATTTTCAACATGAAGGTCTATATTGTGCGGAGGAAAACACGCCGTGATATTTCCACCGCCTCCCAGATGATAATGAGACGATGAAGCAGACGGGGGATTTCACGCGCATGACGAGGACATCGCGTTGAGCGGCCGGGACAAAGTGGCGAGGTAGTCGAGACCAGGTGACATAAATCAACCGGGTCCCCTGCCCCCGACGCTGCGTTTGTGGAACGTTCCCAAGTGGATCTCTTTAGCGCGACTCTCCTCCTGCCTCGCGAAGAAGGCCAACAGCCTGTGACTCCATTTGTCGCAGCCGCTGAAATGAATAACCTTTCAGGCGAGCCGGGCCTGGAGCGGGGAAGCGCTCGGCATACAAACAAGCCAGGCCGTCCCCCGCCTGCCAGCGCCATTTGCCCGACAAATGCAGCGCTTCTCCCACCATCGTTGTTAAAGGTGTAATCTATTTGTATGTATCACGGCAAAGCAATTATTGTATGAAGGTATCATTTAGAGTGTGTGAAGTGGGAACACACACGCTGTAAGGGATTATCTCCAGGAAGCTTAATTATTTCCCAGGCAACTCGTCCCCCACCAACAATGTGAAATCTCCTCCGGCGATTATTTTACTTTCAAATTACTTACTCGTGTCCTCCAGCCAAATCCTTCATGCGAGCCAACCAAGTAATATTTTAAAGGGGTGCTTTTTGAGGTGCGTGGGGGTTGGGGAAGAAAAACATGTCCTTTAACCCGCAGTATCATTCAGTACATAACATTTTGTTATGTTACAGCCTCGTTCCAAAGCGGAATAAATTCATTTTTTTCCTCAAAATTCTACACACAATACCCCATAATGTTTAGATTTTTCGCAAATTTATTAAAAAATAAAAAAATAAGATAGGGCTCAAAAGGCCATGTGAGTTTGCAACGCATTTTGGCACTGGGTGGTCGTACTTGTTGGACAAAGGCTTTGTTTGAAATGTGAAAGCGAGCAACAAACTGGATTAAAATGGATGGTAAAAAAACAAAAAAAACAAAGGACCGTACCAAGACAAACTCCAAAGGCTTGCTGCCTCGAAAAAAATAATAACAAATGGTGGAATTGACTCATATGAGCTAAAGGCACGTCCGATGAGATTTGAATCAAGTGAAAGTGGCGCCAAACTTGTCTATATTTCGTCTAAAGTAGGGATGTCCGATGATGGCTTTTTTGCCGATATCCGATATTGTCCAACTCTTAATTACCGATTCCGATATGAACAGATACCGATATATACAGTCGTGGAATTAACACATTATTATGCCTAATTTTGTTGTGATTCCCTCGCTGGATGCATTAAACAATGAAACAAGGTTTTCCAAAATAAATCAACTCAAGTTATGAAAAAAAATGCCAACATGGCACTGCAATATTTATTATTGAAGTCACAAAGTGCATTATTTTTTTTAACATGCCTCAAAACAGCAGCTTAGAATTTGGGACATGCTCTCCCTGAGAGAGCATGAGAAGGTTGAGGTGGGCGGGGTTGGGGGGGGGGGGGGGGCGGCTTGAGGTAGCGGGGTTGTATATTGTAGCGTCCCGGAAGAGTTAGTGCTGCAAGGGGTTCTGTGTATTTGTTCTGTTGTGTTTATGTTGTGTTACGGTGCGGATGTTCTCCCGAAATGTGTTTGTCATTCTTGTTTGGTGTGGGTTCACAGTGTGGCGCATATTTGTAAAGTTGTTTATACGGCCACCCTCAGTGCAACCTGTATGGCTGTTGACCAAGTATGCATGGCATTCACTTGTGTGTGTGAAAGGCCGTAGGTATTATGAGATTTGGCTGGCACGCAAGGGCAGTGCCTTTAAGGTTTATTGGCGCTCTGTACTAGGGATGTCCCGATCAAGGTTTTTGCACTTCCGATCCGATACCGATGTTTTTGCACCGATACTGGTCGATACTGGCCTATCCGAGCATGTATTAAAGTTTAAAGTTATTTAGCCTACTTAGTTGTCAGATTCATGTTGAAAAGGGTTTTAGTACTCTTGATAACAACTAGCCAGCTGAATTAGGTGAGTTTGAATAATACACAATGGTTGGTAACAAGAAACTGACCTGTATATTCAAGGATAAACACAAAATAGACAAAATTATACATGACAAACAGAAATGGCATCATTGAACTAGGGCTGGGCGATATGGCCTTTTTTTAATATTGCGATATTTTAAGGCCATATCGCGATACACGATATATATCTCGATATTTTGCCTTAGCCTTGAATGAACACTTGATGCATATAATCACAGCAGTATGATGATTCTATGTGTCTACATTAAAACATTCTTCTTCATACTGCATTAATATATGCTACTTTTAAACTTTCATGCAGAGAAGGAAATCACAACTAAAAAAAAATCGCTATTTTTTTTCATAGTGTTGATCTGGAAATGTTTGCCTCGGCATTTTGATGGTGTGGGTGTGGCACCGAATGGAGATGTTGACGTGCGGAGTTTCAAACACTCTTCATTCTCTAGCAGTGGACTTTTTAAATGATGCTACATATTAGCAGTAATGCTACTTTTTATAGCAACGCTTTTGCTCCACACTTGACAAATTACGGTTGTCTGTTCGACATATTCCCACTTGAAGCCAAACCACAGCCAGACGATGGACCCCCTGCTGTTTTTTGGGGGAATTAATTAATTTTTCCTTCATTCATATTACCACTCGCACGGCTGCGCTAGCATCACAGCTAACATTAGCCATGCTGCTACATCTCTGCTCGGGGAGGGCGTATACGTATGTGACGTATGACGTGACAGTATGTGACGTGTGTAAGAAGGTGCGCTTGCTGTCTGTGAGAGAGAGACACAAGAAAGAGTGGGAAGAGCCTGTCGTGTAATGCCCGCAGCTAAAAGCAACTGCGTGAGAACGTATACTTGAATATCACGATATAGTCATTTTCTATATCGCACAGAGACAGCTGACATTTTTACCGGTAACTTTTAATTCACATGGCAGTCTTAACGGTTAACGGATGTGTTGAAGGTGTGCTGGAAAATGCGGAACGGAAATTAGGGAGCAGCAGAAAAGTGGAATGTATTATTTAAATCGGTGCGTTGGAAAACACGGACCGGAATTTTGTTAAAAACTGGTTTTGGATCGACATTTTCCCATGCCCTGCCGATACGCATTTTTTGGCAAATATCGGCGGCCGATCCGATCCAAATATCGTATCGGGACAACCCTACTCTGTACTTCTCCCTACGTCCATGTACCACTCCGTACAGCGGCGTCTTAAAAAGTCATATCTTTTACTTTTTTAAACCGATACCGATAATTTCAGATATTACATTTTAAAGCATTTATCCGCCGATAACGGACATCTCTCGTCTAAAGAGTCTGTTTTAATATCGGTGAAGAATTTCAGTCTGTTGAAGCTCATTGTCCTGTTCAAATTGTACGTAATATACGGCTCTTATGTGTCCAAGATGCATGAGGTCCCCCAGCCTCGTTTCATTGGCACGTTTCCCCCAAAAAACAAGTCCATTGTTACTTTTAAATACTTTGATCACTGCGCTAACTCTCCGAAAGTAATACTCATTTATTTTTGTGCTAACCCAAGACTAAAAGGAAACATGCTTTTTCCAAAATATGTACGTTGTTTGTGAACTCGCCCCCAGCTAGGTTGGCTAACGCCAACAGCCTACTGAATACTACATGTGAAACTGAATAAAACATGCTTTGATTCAAAGCCAGTGTGAAAATGCTGTGAACACACCAACATGTATCAGGTGATGCAACTAAAAGTGAAGTTTGGTCCTCTCACGGCTTCTATTCGGTCTCGTTATTAGCTTCATCACCCAAATTCTTTCGACTGCGTTCATGCTGAAAATGCGAAGAATCTCACCAAAACCTATTTTCCTAAAGCGATCATGACCCCGATTGTGGCAGTTAATGATGTTGCATGTTTGCACCCTGTTTTGGACTTGTTAAAGAAAAAACCCAAAACTTAAGCACAGAGTTTTGTATCCAGCCTTAGCCTTTCCAACCTTTGTAACTGAGCTCCTGTGTGGAACTATTTCCTTTGTGGATCAATAAAGTTTGTCTAAGTATAAGTCTAAAATAAGCTATTCACAGGCCAGCAAGACCCACAATGCAATGCGTTTCCACGTCACACTTTCAAGCCCAATTCACACCCTTTGCTCAAGTCTTTTTGAATAGGATGCCACAAGCTTGGCCCACCTATCTCTGGGCAGTTTCGCCCATTCCTCGTTGCAGCACCTCTCAACCTCCATCAGGTTGGATGGGAAGCTTTGGTTTTAATCCAGGATGACTCTGTACATTGCTGCATTCTTCTGAGCCTAGTCAGAGAGATGACTGAGAACCTGTCAGACCTACAGCATTTCTCTGTGGAGAGAGGAGAACCTTCCAGAAGGACAACCATCTCTGCAGAAAACCACCAATCAGGCCTGTATGGTAGAGTGGCCAGACGGAAGCAATTTCTTAGAAAAAAGCTTGCCAAAATTCACCTGAAAGACTGTCAGACCATGAGAAACCAAAATCTCTGGTCTGATGAGACAAAAATTGAAGTCTTTGGCGTGAATGCCATGCATCATGTTTGGACGAAACCAGGCCAATACCATCCCTTCTGTGAAGCATGGTGGTGGCAGCATCATGCTGTGGGGTTGGTTTTCAATGGCAGGAACTGGGAGACTAGTCAGGATAGAGGGAAAGATAACAGCAGAAATATACAGCGACATCCTAGATGAAAACCAGAGCTTCTCATCCAACCTGACGGAGCTTGAGAGGTGCTGCGAAGAGGAAGACAGGTGTGCCAAGCTTGTGGCATCGTATTTAAAAAGACTCGACCTAGCAGGCACAAGATATTGATACAACGTTGATCAGACATAAATGTATGTTTTTTAAAACGGAGTTCTAAACAACATTGCAAAATAATTGTATTTGTAAATTGAGACAACGTTGGATCCACGTTGTTGATTGGGAAATGACCAAATTTCAATGGTCAAATCAACGTCAGAACCCAACATTGATTGAACGTAGTCAAAAAGCATGTTGTTCCAACGTTATGTTTGTGTTGTAGAATATTGGTTGGGAAATGACCAAAATCCAATGGTCAAATCAATGTCAGAACCCAACATTGATTAAACGTCATCAAAAATGGTTAGAGTGTCCGCCCTGAGATCGGTAGGTTGTGAGTTCAAACCCCGGCCGAGTCATACCAAAGACTATAAAAATGGGACCCATTACCTCCCTGCTTGACACTCAGCATCACGGGTTGTAATTTGGGGGTTAAATCACCAAAAATGATTTCCGGGCGCGGCCACTGCTGCTGCTCACTGCTCCCCTCACCTCCCATGGGGTGATCAAGGGTGATGGGTCAAATGCAGAGAATAATTTCGCCACACCTAGTGTGTGTGTGACGATCATTGGTACTTTTAAAAAGCATGATGTTCCAATGTTATGTTTGTGTTGTTGAATATTGGTTGGGAAATGACCAAAATTCAATGGTCAACGTCAGAACCCAACATTGATTAAACGTCAAAAAGCATGTTGTTTCAATGTTGGATTTGTGTTGTAGAATATTGGTTGGGAAATGACCAAAATTCAATGGTCAAATCAACGTCAGAACCCAACATTGATTAAACGTCGTCAAAAGGCATGTTTTTCCAATGTTATGTTTGTGTTGTAGAATATTGGTTGGAAATGACCAAAATTCAATGGTCAATGTCAAAACCCAACATTGATTAAACGTCAAAAGCACGTTGTTTCAATGTTGTATTTGTGTTGTAGAATATTGGTTGGGAAATGACCAAAATTCAATGGTCAAATCAAGGTCAGAACCCAACATTGATTAAACATCAAAAGCATGTTGTTTCAATGTTGTATTTGTGTTGTAGAATATTGGTTGGGAAATGACCAAATTTCAATGGTCAAATCAACGTCAGAACCCAACATTGATTAAACGTCGTCAAAAGGCATGTTTTTCCAATGTTATGTTTGTGTTGTAGAATATTGGTTGGAAATGACCAAAATTCAATGGTCAATGTCAGAACCCAACATTGATTAAATGTCAAAAGCACGTTGTTTCAATGTTGTATTTGTGTTGTAGAATATTGGTTGGGAAATGACCAAAATTCAATGGTCAAATCAAGGTCAGAACCCAACATTGATTAAACGTCAAAAAGCATGTTGTTTTAATGTAGTATTTGTGTTGCAGAATATTGGTTGGGAAATGACCAAAATGTAATGGTCAAATTAAAGTCAGAACCCAACATTGATTAAAAGTCATCAAAAAGCATGTTGTTTTAATGTTGTATTTGTGTTGTAGAATATCGGTTGGGAAATGACCAAAATTCAATGGTCAAATCAAAGTCAGAACCCAGCATTGATTAAAAGTAGTCAAAAAGCATGTTGTTCCAACGGTATTTTTGTGTTGTAGAATATTAGTTGGGAAATGACCAAAATTCAATGGTCAAATCAACGTCAGAACACAACATTGATTAAATGTCATCAAAAAGCATGTTGTTCCAACGTCACGTTTGTGTTGTAGAATATTGGTTGGGAAATGACCAAAATTCAATGGTCAACGTCAGAACCCAACATTGATTAAACGTCAAAAAGCATGTTGTTTCAATGTTGGATTTGTGTTGTAGAATATTGGTTGGGAAATGACCAAAATTCAATGGTCAAATCAACGTCAGAACCCAACATTGATTAAACGTTGTCAAAAGGCATGTTGTTTCAATGTTGTAGAATATTGGTTGGGAAATGACCAAAATTCAATGGTCAAATCAACGTTAGAACCCAACATTGATTAAACGTCAAAAAGCATGTTGTTTCAATGTTGTATTTGTGTTGTAGAATATTGACTGGGAAATGACCAAAATTCAATGGTCAAATCAACGTCAGAACCCAACATTGATTAAACGTCGCCAAAAGGCATGTTTTTCCAATGTTATGTTTGTGTTGTAGAATATTGGTTGGAAATTACCAAAATTCAATGTTCAAATCAACGTTAGAACCCAACATTGATTAAACGTCAAAAAGCATGTTGTTTCAATGTTGTATTTATGTTGTAGAATATTGGTTGGGAAATGACCAAAATTCAATGGTCAAATCAACGTCAGAACCCAACATTGATTAAACATCAAAAGCATGTTGTTCCAACGGTATTTTTGTGTTGTAGAATATTAGTTGGGAAATGACCAAAATTCAATTGTCAAATCAACGTCAGAACCCAACATTGATTAAACATCAAAAGCATGTTGTTTCAATGTTGTATTTGTGTTGTAGAATATTGGTTGGGAAATGACCAAAATTTAATGGTCAAATCAAAGTCAGAACTCAACATTGATTAAAAGTAGTCAAAAAGCATGTTGTTTCAATGTTATTTTTGTGTTGTAGAATATTGGTTGGGAAATGACCAAAATTCAATGGTCAAATCAACGTCAGAACCCAACATTGATTAAACGTCGTCAAAAGGCATGTTGTTCCAATGTTATGTTTGTGTTGTAGAATATTGGTTGGGAAATGACCAAAATTCAATGGTCAAATCAACGTCAGAACCCAACATTGATTAAACATCAAAAAGCATGTTGTTTCAATGTTGTATTTGTGTTGTAGAATATTGGTTGGGAAATTACCAAAATGTAATGGTCAAATTAAAGTCATAACCCAACATTGATTAAAAGTCGTCAAAAAGCATGTTGTTTCAATGTTGTATGTGTGTTGTAGAATATTGGTTGGGAAATGACCGAAATTCAATGGTCAAATCAACGTCAGAACCCAACATTGATTAAACGTCGTCAAAAGGCATGTTTTTCCAATGTTATGTTTGTGTTGTAAAATATTGGTTGGAAATGACCAAAATTCAATGTTCAAATCAACGTCAGAACCCAACATTGATTAAACGTCAAAAAGCATGTTGTTTCAATGTTGTATTTTTGTTGTAGAATATTGGTTGGGAAATGACCAAAATTTAATGGTCAAATCAAAGTCAGAACTCAACATTGATTAAAAGTAGTCAAAAAGCATGTTGTTTCAATGTTATTTTTGTGTTGTAGAATATTGGTTGGGAAATGACCAAAATTCAATAGTCAAATCAACGTCAGAACACAACATTGATTAAACGTCGTCAAAAGGCATGTTGTTCCAATGTTATGTTTGTGTTGTAGAATATTGGTTGGAAATTACCAAAATTCAATGTTCAAATCAACGTTAGAACCCAACATTGATTAAACGTCAAAAAGCATGTTGTTTCAATGTTGTATTTATGTTGTAGAATATTGGTTGGGAAATGACCAAAATTCAATGGTCAAATCAACGTCAGAACCCAACATTGATTAAACATCAAAAGCATGTTGTTTCAATGTTGTATTTTTGTTGTAGAATATTGGTTGGGAAATGACCAAAATGTAATGGTCAAATTAAAGTCAGAACCCAACATTGATTAAAAGTCATCAAAAAGCATGTTGTTTTAATGTTGTATTTGTGTTGTAGAATATCGGTTGGGAAATGACCAAAATTCAATGGTCAAATCAAAGTCAGAACCCAGCATTGATTAAAGGTAGTCAAAAAGCATGTTGTTCCAACGGTATTTTTGTGTTGTAGAATATTAGTTGGGAAATGACCAAAATTCAATTGTCAAATCAACGTCAGAACCCAACATTGATTAAACATCAAAAGCATGTTGTTTCAATGTTGTATTTGTGTTGTAGAATATTGGTTGGGAAATGACCAAAATTTAATGGTCAAATCAAAGTCAGAACTCAACATTGATTAAAAGTAGTCAAAAAGCATGTTGTTTCAATGTTATTTTTGTGTTGTAGAATATTGGTTGGGAAATGACCAAAATTCAATGGTCAAATCAACGTCAGAACCCAACATTGATTAAACGTCGTCGAAAGGCATGTTGTTCCAATGTTATGTTTGTGTTGTAGAATATTGGTGGGGAAATGACCAAAATTCAATGGTCAAATCAACGTCAGAACCCAACATTGATTAAACGTCGTCAAAAGGCATGTTGTTTCAATGTTGTATTTGTGTTGTAGAATATTGGTTGGGAAATGACCAAAATTTAATGGTCAAATCAAAGTCAGAACTCAACATTGATTAAAAGTAGTCAAAAAGCATGTTGTTTCAATGTTATTTTTGTGTTGTAGAATATTGGTTGGGAAATGACCAAAATTCAATAGTCAAATCAACGTCAGAACACAACATTGATTAAACGTCGTCAAAAGGCATGTTGTTCCAATGTTATGTTTGTGTTGTAGAATATTGGTTGGGAAATGACCAAAATTCAATGGTCAAATCAACGTCAGAACCCAACATTGATTAAACATCAAAAAGCATGTTGTTTCAATGTTGTATTTGTGTTGTAGAATATTGGTTGGGAAATGACCAAAATGTAATGGTCAAATTAAAGTCAGAACCCAACATTGATTAAAAGTTGTCAAAAAGCATGTTGTTTCAATGTTGTATGTGTGTTGTAGAATATTGGTTGGGAAATGACCAAAATTCACTGGTCAAATCAACGTCAGAACCCAACATTGATTAAACGTCGTCAAAAGGCATGTTTTTCCAATGTTATGTTTGTGTTGTAAAATATTGGTTGGAAATGACCAAAATTCAATGTTCAAATCAACGTCAGAACCCAACATTGATTAAACGTCAAAAAGCATGTTGTTTCAATGTTGTATTTTTGTTGTAGAATATTGGTTGGGAAATGACCAAAATTTAATGGTCAAATCAAAGTCAGAACTCAACATTGATTAAAAGTAGTCAAAAAGCATGTTGTTTCAATGTTATTTTTGTGTTGTAGAATATTGGTTGGGAAATGACCAAAATTCAATGGTCAAATCAACATCAGAACCCAACATTGATTAAACGTCGTCAAAAGGAATGTTGTTCCAATGTTATGTTTGTGTTGTAGAATATTGGTTGGGAAATGACCAAAATTCAATGGTCAAATCAACGTCAGAACCCAACATTGATTAAACGTCGTCAAAAGGCATGTTGTTTCAATGTTGTATTTGTGTTGTAGAATATTGGTTGGGAAATGACCAAAATTTAATGGTCAAATCAAAGTCAGAACTCAACATTGATTAAAAGTAGTCAAAAAGCATGTTGTTTCAATGTTATTTTTGTGTTGTAGAATATTGGTTGGGAAATGACCAAAATTCAATAGTCAAATCAACGTCAGAACACAACATTGATTAAACGTCGTCAAAAGGCATGTTGTTCCAATGTTATGTTTATGTTGTAGAATATTGGTTGGGAAATGACCAAAATTCAATGGTCAAATCAACGTCAGAACCCAACATTGATTAAACATCAAAAAGCATGTTGTTTCAATGTTGTATTTGTGTTGTAGAATATTGGTTGGGAAATGACCAAAATGTAATGGTCAAATTAAAGTCAGAACCCAACATTGATTAAAAGTCGTCAAAAAGCATGTTGTTTCAATGTTGTATGTGTGTTGTAGAATATTGGTTGGGAAATGACCAAAATTCAATGGTCAAATCAACGTCAGAACCCAACATTGATTAAACGTCGTCAAAAGGCATGTTTTTCCAATGTTATGTTTGTGTTGTAAAATAAAAGTACCGTATTTTCCGCACTATAAGGCGCACCGGATTATTAGCCGCACCTTCTATGAATTACATATTTCATAATTTTGTCCACCAATAAGCCGCCCCGGACTAAAAGCCGCGCCTACGCTGCGCTAAAGTGAATGTCAAAAAAACGCTGCGCTAAAGTGAATGTCAAAAAAACAGTCAGATAGTTCAGTCAAACTTTAATAATATATTGAAAACCAGCGTTCTAACAACTCTGTCCCAAAATGTACGCAAATGTGCAATCACAAACATAGTAAAATTCAAAATGGTGTAGAACAATAGCAACATAATGTTGCTTTAACGTTAATGTCACAACACACAAAATAAACATAGCGCTCACCTTCTGAAGTTATTCTTCATTCGTAAATCCTTCGAATTCTTCGTCTTCGGTGTCCGAATTGAAAAGTTGGGCGAATACGGGATCCAAAATGGCCGGTTCCGTCTCGTAGAAGTCATCGGGAGTCAGTGTCGCTGTTGTTCTGTGAATCCTGCCTTCCGGAAAGCTCGGACCACAGTTGTGACCGAAATATCTGCCCAAGCATTTACGATCCACTGGCAAATGTTGGCGTATGTCGTCCGAGGCTGTCTGCCCGTCTTAGTGAAGGTGTGTTCGCCTTCGGAGCTGTGTGAAAAAAGCCACCCGGCCTCTTCGCGTAAACTTCCCTTAACCACTCGCTCATCTTTTCTTCATCCATCCATCCCTTCGAGTTAGCTTTTATGATGACGCCGGCTGGAAAGGTCTCTTTTGGCAAGGTCTTCCTTTTGAATATCACCATGAGTGGAAGTTAGCATGGCAAGCTAGAACCACAGTGAAGGATGACTTCATTCCCTGTGGTGCGAATATTCACCGTACGTGCTCCCGTTCCACAGTGCGGTTCACAGGAATATCAGTTGCTGTGAAATACGGTAGTAATCCGTGTGCGGATGGAGAGATTGCGTCTTTTTATGAACCGGATCGCTTATTAGGAGCCATTTTGTGGTCTTTACAGATGTAAACAGGAAATGAAACGTACGGTGATATCCGCGCGTTTTTTCTTCTTCTTCCGGGGGCGGGTGAAGCGCTTCCTTTTCTATGGGGGCGGGTGAAGCGCTTCCTGTTCTATGGGGGCGGGTGCTTTCCTTGGCGGTTGCTTGCGTAGAAGAAGAAGCGCTTCCTGTTCTACCGGGAAAAAAGATGGCGGCTGTTTACCGAAGTTGCGAGACCGAAACTTTATGAAAATGAATCGTAATAAAGCGCACCGGGTTATTAGGCGCACTGTCAGCTTTTGAGAAAAATTGTGGTTTTTAGGTGCGCCTTATAGTGCGGAAAATACGGTAGTATGTTTGTGTTGTAGAATATCGGTTGAGAAATGACCAAAATTCAATGGTCAAATCAACGTTAGAACCCAACATTGATTAAACGTCAAAAAGCATGTTGTTTCAATGTTGTATTTGTGTTGTAGAATATTGGTTGGGAAATGACCAAAATATAATGGTCAAATCAACGTCAGAACCCAACATTGATTAAACGTCATCAAAAAGCATGTTGTTCCAACGTCATGTTTGTGTTGTAGAATATTGGTTGGGAAATGACTAAAATTCAATAGTCAAATTAACATCAAAACCCAACATTGATTAAACGTCGTCAAAAAGCATGTTGTTCCAACATTAGGTTTGACTTGCGCAACGACAGGACCTAATTTAACAAGTTTTCAACCTTGTTTCAATGTCTTGTGCCTGCTGGGGATGTTATAACTGCTGCCAAAGGTGCATCAACAAGGTGAATACTTGGGTACATGTGATTGTTTATTTGATTTATTTTTAATTTGCTAAATTAATTTAAAAAAAAAAGTGTTTCACATTGTCATGATGGGGTGTTGTGTGTCGATATTTGAGGACAAAAAGGAATGTTTTCCATTTTGAAAAGAGGTTGTAACATAAGAAAATGTGTAAAAAGTATGCACTGCAACAAACCAGGCTGCAGTGAAAAGGTAAGCTTGGTGTTTGCCACTAATGATGGCGGCCTACTGACTGATCCATCCGTGCAATAAACAGGGCCGTCGATGGCCAGATGACTCGAACAAACAGTTTGTCTTAATCATTTGGAGCAGGTGCCTCGAGAACAAAGCTGAAGACGGTCAGAAAACATCAACATCATCGCCTCAGACAATCTCGCACCCGGCAAACGAGCGTCTCATCTCAAGCAGGACCAACAAAGGCGGCGTCACTTTGTGTTATTGCAGCTGATGAAAGGCGTCTTCCTGCGCGGCCTCCCCGAGGCTCGCTCACGTCGTCACGCCAATGGGAAGACGGATGCGCATGCGGCGTTCGCCGCTCGCCCAACAGCCACATCTCGCTTCCTCAAAAGGCCTGAGAGGCGCGACGACATCACAATAACCATTGTCTGTGCTAAATCCCCCGCTAGCGCAAGGAGGGTGGGTGGGGGGATGGGGGTGAACGATACAAGAATCGAAACCGGCTTTAAAGTGACACCGCAGCTCAATTTCTACCCTCTCACTGCAACCATAATACTGTAATCGAAAGTGCGAGTGTGTGCGTGTCTAAATCAGCTGAGATCATCACACACAAACAGCATCATTGTGCAAGCGAGCACGGGAACACAAACATCAGCAGATAAATAGTTAGAGAGCAGATAAGAGCTTCTTACCTGCAGTTTGGAGGGGGGTCTAATGTAATTTCAGCAAGCTCCTTTTGAATCCTGAAAAGAGACATTACCAGCGTTGGAATAGATGTACAGTATTTAATGGACTGAAGTTAGTAGCATCTTTAGAAACATGAGCATTATTGTAAATACAAATGCTGCACTGCAAAAACTGAAATCTAAGTAAGATTAAAGGGGAACATTATCACCAGACCTATGTAAGCGTCAATATATACCTTGATGTTGCAGAAAAAAGACCATATATTTTTTTAACCGATTTCCGAACTCTAAATGGTTGAATTTTGGCGAATTAAATATTCGCTCTCGGAGTGATGCATCGGGAAGCAATCCGCCATTTTCTCAAACACCGGGTCAAAACAGCTCTGTTATTTTCCGTTTTTTCGACTGTTTTCCGTACCTTGGAGACATCATGCCTCGTCGGTGTGTTGTCGGAGGGTGTAACAACACGAACAGGGACGGATTCAAGTTGCACCAGTGGCCCAAAGATGCGAAAGTGGCAAGAAATCGGACGTTTGTTCCGCACACTTTACCGACGAAAGCTATGCTACGACAGAGATGGCAACAATGTGTGGATATCCTGCGACACTCAAAGCAGATGCATTTCCAACGATAAAGTCAAAGAAATCTGCCGCCAGACCCCCATTGAATCTGCCGGAGTGTGTGAGCAATTCAGGGACAAAGGTCCTCGCTAGCACGGCAAGCAATGGCGGCAGTTTGTTCCCGCAGACGAGCGAGCTATCGACCCTAGCTTCCCTGGCCTGCTGACATCAACTCCAAAACTGGACAGATCAGCTTTCAGGAAAAGAGCGCGGATGAGGGTATGTCTACAGAATATATTAATTGATGAAAATTGGGCTGTCTGCACTCTCAAAGTGCATGTTGTTGCCAAATGTATTTCATATGCTGTAAACCTAGTTCATAGTTGTTAGTTTCCTTTAATGCCAAACAAACACATACCAATCGTTGGTTCGAAGGCGATCGCCGAATTCGTCCTCGCTTTCTCCCGTGTCGCTGGCTGTCGTGTCGTTTTCGTCGGTTTCGCTTGCATACGGTTCAAACCGATATGGCTCAATAGCTTCAGTTTCTTCTTCAATTTCGTTTTCGCTACCTGCCTCCACACTACAACCATCCGTTTCAATACATGCGTAATCTGTTGAATCGTTTAAGCCGCTGAAATCCGAGTCTGAATCCGAGCTAATGTCGCTATAGCTTGCAGTTCTTTCCGCCATGTTTGTTTGTGTTGGCTTCACTATGTGACGTCACAGGAAAATGGACGGGTGTTTATAACGATGGTTAAAATCAGTCACTTTGAAGCTTTTTTTAGGGATATTGCGTGATGGGTAAAATTTTGAAAAAAACTTCGAAAAATATAATAAGCCACTGGGAACTGATTTTTAATGGTTTTAACATTTCTGAAATTGTGATAATGTTCCCCTTTAAAATAATATAATCTTGTATTTCTTATCCCCGCAGAACTGTTTACCACTGTACTGTAATTGGAAGGTAAAACATTTTGTTATGCTAAATAATTAAACAAACAAAAACAATTTAACTTAAATATGGAACATCTTAAAGTGCATTTTTTTACTGGGCCGGACGTTGTCTTTTTGTTTGCTGGCATCAAGGCATTCTTGCTTGTTTGTCCGTGTTGATGGGCTCATATTGCCCATCCTGTTTGAAGCTGAAATATTACCACAACAGTACATTTGGCTTTGTAGTTTGTACATATTTTATTCCTCCTAAATTTTGTTATTTTGCGCAACTTCCCACTGGCGAAGTCCCGAGGCTTTCTGTACGTGCTTACGGTATGCATAAAGCTGGCGGTCTAGCTCTGCGCTCACTAAGACAAAGGTTTTGGATGACTAAAAAAAAGAAGGCTCAGTCACAACGTTTCCATGCACTAAATTAGTCTGATCTCTCAAATAGTTAGTTTTTTTGTATTTTCACACCTTCGTGTGAAGTCTAAGTGTCCATGCAATCTCTCTAATGCGACTATGTGCCTCCTGTACACTAGGGGGCGCTTATTTCCTTTTAGCGTGGATAAATGAATTCCTTTTCCGGTTGACCTATGACGTCACACTAGCCATCTGCGGATCCTTACAAATGGTTTTAAGTGATGTCGGCTGTAATATTGGCGCAGATGACAAATATTACGTCTGTAATGAGGTTGTCTGTTAAATAGCAGACAGCATCAAGAGATGATCTTGGATTGCGCTACGAACATGACATGATGATGAGGTCTGAAGCAAAGAAAGTTTTTTCGAAAGGAATTTTCAGACTAAGAATAGTGGAAAACAAGACTTTCAAATGTCTCGGAGTTCATTCATAAGGCGCTGTGAATTGATGGAAAGAGTTTTAAATCTGAAGGAAAAGACCGTTTGTGCCCCGACTGATACTGTTCCAGATGAAGTTTGCTATTGTTCTGGATTATCTTGCCAGTTGTGTGGAATACAAAAATATTATTAATCAGTTTGGAGTGCACAAATACAGCGTGAAAAGGTGTGTGTATACCAGGGGTGTCAAACTCAAATACAGAGTGGGCCAAAATTTAAAACTGAACAAAGCCGCGGGCCAAGGTTGAACAAATTAACCTTTTAATAGGGACCCAAACAAGTTTTGCATTGAATATTGAACAAGCAAGGCTTATATAACTTTATAGTGACATGCAAAATCGAGTTTCAAATAATAATAATAATAATTCAAAAATATCAATGGCATATCAAATAAAATGTAAATAAAAATTTAATGCCTCTTTTCTATTTGCAGCATTCTGAGGTAAATATCAAAATAAGCTTTTTCCACAGGCTAATAATAAATTTGAAAATAAAATAACAATAATGAATGAATCAAACATCCAAGCCTTGAAGTAGCAAGAGAAAGTGCATGAATAAAACGTTAATTATTGTTCAGTTTGCTACACTGATTTGCTTTAACACTGAATATGGAACAAGCAACACTTATATAACTTAATAGTGCAAAATCAACTTTCAAAAAACAATCGAAAAAACATCAATGTATATGAAATACAATTTAAATAAAAAATAGAATGCCTCTTTTCTATTTGCAGCCTTCTGAGGTAAATATCAACATTAACTTTTTCCACAGGCTAATACATTTGAAAATAAAATAACAATGAATAAACCAACCATTCAGGACTTTAAACTGCTCAGTTTGCAACACACTGATCTAATCTGATGTGCCCAAGCCAGATACCTGCCATCTTTTCTGGGATGCTAGTTAATTAATGTCGGGGCTCAGGTGGGCGGGTTGGGGGGGCGGGGTTTTGTGGTAGTGGGGGGTGTATATTGTAGCGTCCCGGAAGAGTTAGTGCTGCAAGGGGTTCTGGGTATTTGTTCTGTTGTGTTTATGTTGTGTTACGGTGCGGATGTTCTCCCAAAATGTGTTTGTCATTTTTGGAAATATTCGACATCGTGTCATCCGGACCAAAGGGGAAGCGAACCATCCAGACTGTTATTGACGCAAAGTTCAAAAACCAGCATCTGTGATGGTATGGGGGTGCATTAGTGCCCAGGGCATGGGTAACTTACACATCTGTGAAGGCACCATTAATGCTGAAAGGTACCGGTACATACAGCTTTTGGAACAACATATGCTGCCATCTAAGCGCCGTTTTTTTCATGGACGCCCCTGCTAATTTCAGCAAGACAATGTCAAGCCACATTCAGCACGTGTTACAACAGCGTGGCTTCGTAAAAAAAGAGTGCGGGTACTTTCCTGGTACCGCCTGCAGTCCAGACCTGTCTCCCATCGAAAATGTGTGGCGCATTATGAAGCGTAAAATACGACAGCGGAGACCCCGGACTGTTGAACGACTGAAGCTCTACATAAAACAAGAATGGGAAAGAATTCCACTTATAAAGCTTCAACAATTAGTTTCCTCAGTTCCCAATCGTTTATTGAGTGTTGTTAAAAGAAAAGGTGATGTAACACAGTGGTGGACATGCCCTTTCCCAACTACTTTGGCACGTGTTGCAGCCATGAAATTGTAAGTGAATTATTATTTGCAAAAAAAAAATAAAGTTTATGAGTTTGAACATCAAATATCTTGTCTTTGTAGTCCATTCAATTGAATATGGGTTGAAAAGGATTTGCAAATCATTGTATTCAGTTTATATTTACATCCAACACAATTTCCCAACTCATATGGAAACAGGGTTTGTATATATATATATATATATATATAAATAAATATGTATACATACATATATGTATAGATATACATACGTATATGCGTGGAAGGTTCCAACACACAACTTTATCTTACACTTGGTGCTGGTGACTGCATTGAGACATTTGCTGCAACTGATCAGGTGATGATTCATTCAAATAAAAGCCTGCTGCTGAAGGTTGAAAAAAAACTGAATTGCAGCTCAATGTTGTTGAGCTGAAGGCCACTCAAAGCTTTTAAGCTCAGCAGATAAAAAAAAAAGTGAGAATGTGTAAATAAAAAGCCATATTTGTCATTAAAAAGAAGAAAATCCTCGGAGGAAGTACACACATTCAATCAATTAGCCTGGATTGGAACTATCTTTTCAACGATGGCAATGAAGCTCCATTGCCGTGTGTGGTACCTCCTTTCTAAAGGGTTCACAGTCCCACTGAATAGCAGCCATGTTTAAAATGACAATGCCTCTGGGACTACACTGCTTTTTATACAGCCTCACACCCTCAGGGCACCGAGGGGAGATGCCTTTTATTTCAACAAACAACCCTTTGTACCCGACACACTGCACGGGGGAGATGGAGGGGGGGGCTTTCTTACCTTTTAGCACTAGTTGAGAGTTTAGCAGCGGTTTTACTCGAGATTTTGGTCTCCTTCTTTTTGGGCTGTGCTTGCTCGCGCTCCTGTTCCGGCGGTACCGACTCCCGCTGTTCAATGTCAGAGCTTCCCCCGCTGGTGCTGGGGCTGTCGTCCGGTCTCTGCACTTCACTGGACATCGTGGGCCCTGGAGAAAAACAGAAACGAGGACAAGAGTCACAAAATTGTAGGCCTGGGTGATGTGGCCTAAAAATAAAATCTCAGATTTTTTTTTACTAAATATTCAATTTCCGAGTTGTTTTCTCCTACTTTTTAAAGAAAGCAGAGAATACAAATGACAATAACAAGTTTCACTTTTATTTGATCAAAAACTAGTAGTTTATACTGGCATTGCATACACTGCATCTTATTCTTCGCAAAATATTTTTTAATAAAGTGTTTATTTTATAGTAGATATAAATTGGACTTTGTATAACATTTTCAAAAAACTACACCAACAATTGTAGCTAATTCTGGCATATTTACTGAGATTTTTTTTTACACGACTCCTCATCATCTTGTTCTGATTGAAAGCTGTTTGCTTTGTCCTAATCAAATAAATTGATTCAATATAGAGCTTTCTACGGGAGGCAAAACTTCTGTCTTGAATAAAATACTCCTGTAAATAAAAAAAGTAGCATTTGCAAGTTTGTTGTGCTGCTGTCTTTTTTTTTTTTAAACTTTGCAGCGTTCAGTTATTTGTGCCATGCTTGATGCCGCAAAACCAAACCACTGCCGACACTTTTCTTTTCTTTGGAACAAACTCCTTGCGCTCTTTTGCTTTAGCATTAGCCATGTTGTGCTATGTGTGAGTGAATCTTCGCTAAAGAAACAAAGTAGAGAGCGGAAGCTACAAAAGCTCATGGGGGCAATAATGTATGCAACGAAAAAGGAGAAAAAACATTGATTTTTTTTTTTTTTTTAATCGTCTGCAACCTCTACAACATTGCAGATGGCACAAAAACAAAAACAAAGTAAAAAAGTGGCCAAAATGCATTACGGCAGGGGTTGTTTGCCTTTTTGACCTTGGGGCCCAACATTTTCACTACAAACGGGCCCGGAAACCACTCAAATATTAACACAGAATTAGTCATCTCACTTTTGTTCAATAATTATATTTAACCGATTATCAAATGATATGAAATAATATGTTAATCACACAGATTATCATCAACGCTTAGGTCAGGCTGATAACAAAAAAAACACTAATCAAATATACCTCAAAAGAAGGGACTTATAAAAACTGTGAAAAATTGTATTTACATACCATTACATGGTGCTAAAATAATTCTAACTAAATTAATAACACATAATAATAATGTTTTATAAATAAACTGTCAACAAAATTAAAGTGCAAATGAAAATACAGCTTCACCACTTTAATCATATTTTTTAAGCTTAAGGAACTTCTCTATGACCTTAGCTCCAGACTTTGACGTCATTACAGCCACAAGTGGAGAAAAGATTATTACAATGAGTACCCCTGCGGTCCGTACAGATCAGCTGAGAAACTGATATTTTTTGGAGGCCCTCTGGGAGGCGCAATGGTTAAGAAACACTGTGTTATAGTACTGTATTTTCCGGACTATAAGGTGCACTTAAAATCCTTTTTTCCCTCAAAACTCGGCAGTGCGTCTTATAACCCGGTGCGCCTAATGTACAGATGAATTCTGCTTTTGTTTACCCACCTCGAAGCAATTTTATTTGGTACATGGTGTAATGATAAGTGTGACCAGTAGATGGCAGTCAAACATAAGAGATACGTGTAGACTGCACTGTGATGGCAATATGACTCAAGTAAACAACACGAACATTTTATATGTTCCATTGAAAATATAGAACATTACACTCGGCACTCAAAAATGTATCAAAATGTTTTAGTACGACTTTGGTAAGCTATGAAGCCGCACCGCTTAATGTGCTTCAACATACGAATATTATTATGGTGTGTGTATACGGTAAGACATTATCTGCCGTTTTGTTTCGCAATATTATGCAAAATAATCTTTTCTTACCTACTGGTACCTGCTGATCTGTATTTGTGATCTGCATAAATCCTGAAAAATTGTGCGTGTCAAAAAGTAAAATGTATGACTTTTTAAAACGCCGCTGTATGGAGTGGTACACGGACATAGGGAGAAGTACAGAGCAGTTGCGTCTCCCAGTCATACTTGCCAAACCTCCCAATTTTCCCGAGAGACTCCCGAATTTCAGTGCCCCTCCCGAAAATCTCCCGGGCAACCATTCTCCCGAATTTCTCCCGATTTCCACCCAGACAACATTATTGGGGGCGTGCCTTAAAGGCACTGCAATTGCGTGCCGGCCCAATCACATAATATCTACGGCTTTTCACACACACAAGGGAATGCAAAGCATACTTGGTCAACAGCCATACAGGTCACACTGAGGGTGGCCGTATAAACAACTAACACTGTTACAAATATGCGCCACACTGTGAACCCACACCAAACAAGAATGACAAACACATTTCGGGAGAACATCCGCACGGTAACACAACAGGACATATACCCCGAACTCCTTGCAGCACTAACTCTTCCGGGACCCTACAATATACACCCCCCCCCCACCTCAATCCCACCCCCCCCAACCACCTCAACCTCCTCATGCTCTCTCAGGGAGAGCATGTCCCAAATTCCAAGCTGCTGTTTTGAGGCATGTTAAAAAAAATAATGCACTTTGTGACTTCAATAATAAATATGGCAGTGCCATGATGGCATTTTTCCATAACTTGAGTTGATTTATTTTGGAAAACCTTGTTACATTGTTTAATGCTTCCAGCGGGGAATCACAACAAAATTAGGCATAATAATGTGTTAATTCCACGACTGTATATATCGTATTGGTTGATATCGGAATCGGTAATTAAGAGTTGGACAATATCGAAATATCGTATATCAGCAAAAATGCCATTATCAGACATCTCTAATAATAATATGACTCCTTTAATGCACCCTATAATCCGGTGCGCCTCATACATGAAAAAAGATCAAAAATAGACCATTCATTGGCAGTGCGCCTTATAATCCGGTGCGCCCTATGTTCCGGAAAATACGGTATATAAAAAAAAGACTGCTACAATATATGCTTTGATTCCTTTGGACAGATGCAGTAAGTGGTGTTGTAAGAAACACTACAACAGCGCGGTGGTCCAGCAAAGCTGTTTAGACTGTAACATTACCACATTAAACACGTAACGCAAGCGCCTTTTTTCTTTTGAAAAACATGCCCTCCGAGACCCATCTTCAGCTGTTTGTCTTTCTTAGGCTTCAACACAACATTGTTGCATGAACAAAATGCCCCAATCCACATTGTTTTGATCAATTCAGTGGATAATAAAGCCGGCAAGCCTGAGATTGGAGAGTATTAGTCAAACAGATGTGCAGCTGGATGAAACAGGGCTTTTTAAAACAAACTGACAATAGCTTGCCTCACCACAGACTTTATTAGACACAATCGAGTGTGATCCAACACAACAAACATTCTGGCTTTACAAAGATATTAACCCTCAGTTTTGATTGACACCGTCACAGAGGTAATCACAATGTTTGTTATTGTTGTGGTTGCAATGTGTGGTGTTGACAGCTGTGTTGACATTCTGTTTATCTCTTTCAGTTTTGCTGCATTTAGAGGTTGATTTTAACATCATCAGCTACAAAAACAACACTAATAGTGCTTCGATCCTTTTGTGTAGAAGAATGTATGGGAAAGACCCAAATGTCCAGTGGGATACACTGTGGTCATCAACGCCTATGTATCTCTGTTTAGCACCTTTTGTGATTAGATATTACATTTGGTAGATTGTGTAATGTCTGGTGAATGTATATATGCTAAAATGAAATTATGCAACTTCACCTAATTGGGCCAAAAAATATTTTTTGCAAATCAATAATCATAATAATGTGCCGTTGTCTAGTGCCTGTGCTGTGTAGAGCTTGGCAGGGTAATCTTGTAATACTCCATACCAGTAGGTGGCAGCAGGTAGTTCATTGCTTTGTAGAAGTCGGAACGCGTCGAGGATGGTTTGTCGTGATCCCAATATGCAGAGCACAGCGGGAGACAGCGTGCAGGTAAAAAGGTATGTAAAGCTTAAACCAAAAAATAACAAGGCAAGTCCCGCTAGGAAAAGGCACTGAAGCATAGGAATGGCTATGTAAAACACAAGTAAAACAGAACTGGCGACAAAGTCAACAAACACAGAATGCTGGACGACAGCAAAAACTTACAGAGTGTGGAGCAAACAGGACGTCCACAAAGCACATCCCGTACATGACATGACAATCAACAATGTCCCCACAAAGAAGGATAGCGTAGGCACAACTTAAAGAGTCTTGATTGCGAAAACAAAGCAGGTGCGGGCAATAGCACTCAAAGGAAGGCGTGAAGCTGCTACAGGAGAACACCAACAAAACAGGAAGGGTCACCAAAATAACAGCGCAAGACAAGAACTAAAGCACAACACACAGGAAACAACAAACTCAAAATAAGGCAGGACAACCTGGTGGAGTTTCATTGTTTAACCTTTTCTGCTGGTGGTGTGCCTCAGTATTTTTTTTATGAAAAAAATGTGCCTTGGCTCAAAAAAGGTTGAAAAACACTGCAATAGAAGACCAACCGTGGAGACAACGTTACCGAGCTACTGTTCAGGGCTTTGTGTAAAAAAATAATATATATATTAAAAAAAAGTCACCCTTTTTTTAATTTGTATTATTGTTCGACTCATCATCTTGTTCTGATTGAAAGAAACGTCTGGTGTCTTTTTTCTGTTTTTATTGGGAGGACTGAAGACAGTTGAAATGCATTCATTGAAATGAATAAAAAGACAAAATAATGCATCAAGCTAAAAACACAGCACGCTCAAACACTCCACAAAACATTTATACACGCATTAAAGACTAGTAAATTGGGATTATGAATGACCAGGGCGAGTTGGCTGCGCTTGTGACGCAGTTCATTATGTGTTTTATTATTGTATTTTGTTTTTAAAAAATGTTTTATGTGCAGCCCCAGGCCCTTCGAAGGTGATAAAAAAAACAAGGTTAACATGGCTGACATAAGATGGCTGTGAATTAGCTGTCCCTCCAGGATGACCGTTGGAGCCCAAAATGCTTGAATTTGCAGTAGCTTTTTCAGAAAGTTGCGATTTAGACTTTGATGTTTTGAGGCTTGAATGAAACATTGAATGAAAGCTATCCATACACTTGGGTAAAACGGAATCCATCCTATTTGGCTCCCAAATCAACCTTAAGAAAGTCAGTGACTTCACTATAAAAGTGGGTGACATTGTTATCACCAGGAAAGATGAGGTCACCTACCTAGGTTCCATTCTAGAGGCTAATCTTTCCTGTGATAAAAGGGCAACCAAGGTAATCAAAAAGGTCAACCAACGAACAAGATTTCTCTACAGAATCTCCTCTCTGGTCAACAAAAGCACCATGAAGATTCTAGCGGGAACTCTCATTCAACCCTTTTTCGATTACGCGTGCACCTCCTGGTACCCTAGCACCTCCAAAACCCTCAAATCTAGAACCCAAACATCCCAGAACAAGCTTGTCAGGTTACTTCTAGACCTCCACCCCAGATCACACCTCACTCCTACCCACTTCTCCAAAGTGGGCTGGCTCAGGGTGGAGGACAGAGTAAAACAACTTGCACTGAGCATAGGCTATAAAATTCGCTACACCTCCCTGATACAGAAGTACATGTCAAACTACTTCCATAACGTAAATGACCGCTATAACCACAGCACCAGGGGGAGCTCCACAAACCACGTTAAACCCAGATTCCGATCTAACAAAGGTCTTAACTCTTTCTCCTTCTATGCCACATCAATATGGAATGCACTCCCAACAGGTGTAAAAGAAAGTGCATCTCTATCCTCCTTCAAAACCGCACTAAAAGAACACATCCAGGCAACTACAACCCTAGACTAACCCCCTGCCCCCACCACCCCGGATTGTAAATAATCAAATGTATATACTTGTTCTTATGCTTTCTGAGCCCACTATGTTCACCGCTCGCTGTACATATCCTACAAAGTGAGACCTACACTGTTACAATGTCCATTTCTCAGATGATATAATTGTTGATGACTGAAGTATGCTGATAGCAACCTAACCTAACCCCCCGCCCCAATCCCCTTCACATCCCACCCCCCCCGGATTGTAAATAATGTAAATAATTAAATGCATATACTCTGATGATTAACTTGTGTGATGACTGTATTATGCTGATAGTATATATTTGTACCGTGAATTTATTAACGTGAACCCCGTCTTAAACAAGTTGAAAAACTTATTCGGGTGTTACCATTTAGTGGTCAATTGTACGGAATACGTACTGTACTGTGCGATCTACTAATAAAAGTTTCAATCAATCAATCAAATCAACTTGATTTTTTATGAATGTATTAGCAATGTTTAAAGCATTCCTTAACCTCAAAAATCACAGGACTTAAACATTTTTTTTAAAACAAAATACAAACCCCGTTTCCATATGAGTTGGGAAATTGTGCTAGATGTAAATATAAACGGAATACAATGATTTGCAAAATCCTTTTCAACCCATATTCAATTGAATGCACTACAAAGACAAGATATTTGATGTTCAAACTCATAAACTTTTTTTTTTTTTTGCAAATAATAATTTACTTAGAATTTCATGGCTGCAACATGTGCCAAAGTAGTTGGGAAAGGGCATGTTCACCACTGTGTTACATGGCCTTTCCTTTTAACAGCACTCTGTAAACGTTTGGGAACTGAAGAGACATTTTTTAAGCTTCTCAGGTGGAATTCTTCCCCATTTTTGCTTGATGTACAGCTTAAGTTGTTCAACAGTCCGGGGGTCTCCGTTGTGGTATTTTAGGCTTCATAATGCGCCACACATTTTCAATGGGAGACAGGTCTGGACTACAGGCAGGCCATTCTAGTACCCGCACTCTTTTACTATGAAGCCACGTTGATGTAACACGTGGCTTGGCATTGTCTTGCTGAAATAAGCAGGGGCGTCCATGGTAACGTTGCTTGGATGGCAACATATGTTGCTCCAAAACCTGTATGTACCTTTCAGCATTAATGGCGCCTTCACAGATGTGTAAGTTACCCATGTCTTGGGCACTAATACACCCCCATACCATCACAGATGCTGGCTTTGCAACTTTGCGCCTATAACAATCCAGATGGTTCTTTTCCTCTTTGGTCCGGAGGACACGACGTCCACAGTTTCCAAAAACAATTTGAAATGTGGACTCGTCAGACAACAGAACACTTTTCCACTTTGTATCAGTCCATCTTAGATGATCTCTGGCCCAGCGAAGCAGACGGCGTTTCTGGGTGTTGTTGATAAACGGTTTTCGCCTTGCATAGGAGTTTTAACTTGCACTTACAGATGTAGCGACCAATTGTAGTTACTGACAGTGGGTTTCTGAAGTATTCCTGAGCCCATGTGGTGATATCCTTTACACACTGATGTCGCTTGTTGATGCAGTACAGCCTGAGGGATCGAAGGTCACGGGCTTAGCTGCTTACGTGCAGTGATTTCTCCAGATTCTCTGAACCCTTTAATGATATTACGGACCGTAGATGGTGAAATCCATAAATTCCTTGCAATAGCTGGTTGAGAAAGGTTTTTCTTAAACTGTTCAACAATTTGCTCACGCATTTGTTGACAAAGTGGTGACCCTCGCCCCATCCTTGTTTGTGAATGACTGAGCATTTCATGGAATCTACTTTTATACCCAATCATAGCACCCACCTGTTCCCAATTTGCCTGTTCACCTGTGGGATGTTCCAAATAAGTGTTTGATGAGCATTCCTCAACTTTATCAGTATTTATTGCCACCTTTCCCAACTTCTTTGTCACGTGTTGCTGGCATCAAATTCTAAAGTTAATGATTATTTGCAAAACAAAAAAAGTTTATCAGTTTGAACATCAAATATGTTGTTTTTGTAGCATATTCAACTGAATATGGGTTGAAAATGATTTGCAAATCATTGTATTCCGTTTATATTTACATCTAACACAATTTCCCAACTCATATGGAAACGGGGTTTGTATATAAGTTTTACTCGTTTTACACCACAGGTTTAAAAGTAGACAAAATATGTCAGTAAAAGCACATACTCAAAGCTCATCAGAATACTGTATTGTGTTCATTAATTAACAGGTTACTGTATTGTTTTCATTAATTATAACTAATAAGTCACAATTAATTATAATTATAGAAAGAACCACCACCAAAGGCTTCCTTGTTGTCCACGGTCTGCTATGTCATACAAAAGTTGCAGATTTTCTCCATGTTTATTTCACGCTTGAAAAGTGGGAGCGATCTACAGCGCTAACTTTTGTCTGTAAATGTGGGAAGATGAGGTTATCATCAACATCTCTGACATGTATATGTTGTGAGGTCATTGTAAATGGAAATCTGTAATTGCCTTACCCTGCATAAATAAAGGTTTAATAAATATATAAATACACGTCGACTACGAAGTGAAGACGACGGTGTGTTGTTTAATGTTTGTATACTACAATACCCAGAATACTTAGCGCTGTATACAGGACCTGGAAGTAGGCCGGGGCTATGACAATTCTGCGCTTCAAGCAATAAATAGTCGATATATTGTCACACGTTGTTGTTCCTGCATCGTCTACGCAGACAAATCTGAGCCATTTGCTGAAAGAAATCTGATCGGCGAATATTACGCCTATTGGACAAAATATACGGGAAAGTTGCAAGGCCACGCAAAATTTGCAGGGATTGAGTGAATTGGTAACACATTTTATGCATATATTTACACGAGTGGAAGATATCTGCAGGCAACTCTTAATTGTTGTGTGTAAGAATGTCTGGGAAAGACCCCGAAGATGTTCAGTGGGATACATCGTGGTCGTCAATCTTGTGTTTTCGTCCATTTCTGTCCATCTAAATAAACAATAATTAGAGTTTGTTACACCTGGCAGGTAATGTTGTGTCTGGAAGCTTAAAGGGAAACTGCACTTTTTGGAGCATTGTCTATCATTCACAATCCTTATGATTGAAAAGAACATGTTTTTTTAAATGCATTAAGTAAAAGTCAGCCAACAATGGAGCAATTGGGAGCCATGACGTCGTTACGTCTATTGCGCCAATAAAACCCCCTAAAAAACTTCCAAAAAGCGCTAAGAATACTCCATTTAAATTGTGTGACCTGAATATTAACCAAGTATTAGTGATATTGTTATTATAAGTGCTGAATTGTACTTTTAGCGGTGCATTGATCACAGAGAGGTAACTATTTATGCTGCCATATCATCAGCCGGTGAGCTGCTGCATCGCCTCTGAGTAGGTGAAAGTTGATTCTAGATTATAAATCATGTCGCTCACCTGGATAGCAGAAGGTTGTGGACACAAACCGAGAAGTTGGTCAACTGGGACAGCCGACTCGGAATAGGAGATGGCGAGGAAGACGCTAACGGACGCTTGTACGCACCCACCTGCTTTTTTTAACCTCCGGGTGGCTTGATTATTTCTTCATCTAAACGGGAAGATATAAACATCCCATCAGTCGGCACCCCAGTGAGAGCAGACATTGTACAGTATGCGATTGTTTTATTATGTATGTTGTCTCTCATGAAGTCTGCCACTGATAGTAACTGTTGTTGAAAGAAACAGTCGTCGCCGTATGCTTAAAATGAGCAAAATACATAACTATCACGTTGTTATAAATGTGTCAGTTACTATATTTTATATATATACTTACAGCTTGTATATGAAACCTTGATGGAGGTGTTTGGTAGAGGTGCGCAAAAAAATAGATTCATATCCGAATCCCGATTTGTATTTATTCCGATTTTAAATATAATGATAATTTTCACGAAACGATTTAAGAAAAAACTAAACGTTTGTTTAAGAATCAATTTAAAAAATATGTTTTTAGGCCATCTCCATTGCAACCTTTTTTGAGAAAGTTACATTTTTATTCAACCAGATAATACATTGCAAGAATCAGTTTGAATCGTCACCCAAAGAATCGTAATACAATCGAATCGTTAGGTGCCCAAAATTCACACCCCAATCCATCCACCCATTTTCTACCGCTTGTCCCACTTTAGGTGAGGGACACAAATTAAAGGCCTACTGAAATGCGATTTTCTTATTTAAACGAGGATAGCAGGTCCATTCTATGTGTCATACGTGATCATTTCGCGATATTGTCATATTTTTGCTGAAAGGATTTAGTAGAGAACATCGACGATAAAGTTCGCAACTTTTGGTCGCTGATAAAAAAGCCTTGCCTGTACCGGAAGTAGCAGACGATGTTCGCGTGACGTCACAGGTTGTGGAGCTCCTCACATCCGCACATTGTTTACAATCATGGCCACCAGCAGCGAGAGCGATTCGGACCGAGAAAGCGACGATTTCCCCATTAATTTGAGCGAGGATGAAAGATTCGTGGATGAGGAAAGTGAGAGTGAAGGACTAGAGGGCAGTGGGAGCGATTCAGATAGGGAAGATGCTGTGAGAGGCGGGTGGGACCTGATATTCAGCTGGGAATGACTAAAACAGTAAATAAACACAAGACATATATATACCGTATTTTCCGCACTATAAGGCGCACCTAAAAACCACAATTTTTCTCAAAAGCTGACAGTGCGCCTTATAACCCGGTGCGCTTTATTACGATTCATTTTCATAAAGTTTCGGTCTCGCAACTTCGGTAAACAGCCGCCATCTTTTTTCCCGGTAGAACAGGAAGCGCTTCTTCTTCTACGCAAGCAACCGCCAAGGAAAGCACCCGCCCCCATAGAACAGGAAGCGCTTCACCCGCCCCCGGAAGAAGAAGAAAAAACGCGCGGATATCACCGTACGTTTCATTTCCTGTTTACATCTGTAAAGACCACAAAATGGCTCCTACTACGCGACAAGGATCCGGTTCATAAAAAGACGCAATCTCTCCATCCGCACACGGATTACTACCGTATTTCACAGCAACTGATATTCCTGTGAACCGCACTGTGGAACGGGAGCACGTACGGTGAATATTCGCACCACAGGGAATGAGAAGTCATCCTTCACTGTGGTTCTAGCTTGCCATGCTAACTTCCACCCATGGTGATATTCAAAAGGAAGACCTTGCCAAAAGAGACCTTTCCAGCCGGCGTCATCATAAAAGCTAACTCGAAGGGATGGATGGATGAAGAAAAGATGAGCGAGTGGTTAAGGGAAGTTTACGCGAAGAGGCCGGGTGGCTTTTTTCACACAGCTCCGAAGGCGAACACACCTTCACTAAGACGGGCAGATAGCGCCGGTCGACATACGCCAACATCTGCCAGTGGATCGTAAATGCCTGGGCAGATAGTTTCGGTCACAACTGTGGTCCGAGCTTTCCGGAAGGCAGGATTCACAGAACTGCTGCACAACAACAGCGACACTGAATCCGATGACTTCGACGAGGCGGAGCCGGCCATTTTTGGATCCCACGCTTGCGCAACTTTTCAATTCGGACACCGAAGACGAAGAATTCGAAGGATTTACGAATGAAGAATAACTTCAGAAGGTGAGCGCTATGTTTATTTTGTGTGTTGTGACATTAACGTTCGAGCAACATTATGTTGCTATTTATTGCTCTACACCATTTTGAATTTTACTATGTTTGTGATTGCACATTTGCGTACATTTTGGGACAGAGTTGTTAGAACGCTGGTTTTCAATATATTATTAAAGTTTGACTGAACTATCTGACTGTTTTTTTGACATTCACTTTAGCGCAGCGTTTTTTTGACATTCACTTTAGCGCAGCGTAGGCGCGGCTTATAGTCCGGGGCGGCTTATTGGTGGACAAAATTATGAAATATGTAATTCATAGAAGGTGCGGCTAATAATCCGGTGCGCCTTATAGTGCGGAAAATACGGTACTCTATTAGCCACAACACAACCAGGCTTATATTTAATATGCCACAAATTAATCCCGCATAACAAACACCTCCCCCCTCCCGTTTATATAACCCGCCAATACAACTCAAACACCTGCACAACACACTCAATCCCACAGCCCAAAGTACCAATCACCTCCCCAAAGTTCATACAGCACATATATTTCCTCAAAGTCCCCAAAGTTACGTACGTGACATGCACATAGCGGCAAGCACGCAAGCGATCAAATGTTTGGAAGCCGCAGCTGCATGCGTACTCACGGTACCGCGTCTGCGCATCCAATTTAAAGTCCTCCTAGTAAGAGTCTCTGTTGTCCCAGTTCTCCACAGGCCAATGGTAAAGCTTGACTGTCATCTTTCGAGAATGTAAACAATGAAACACCGGCTGTGTTTGTGTTGCTGCAGCCGCCCGCAATACACCGCTTCCCACCTACAGCTTTCTTCTTTGCTGTCTCCATTGTTCATTGAACAATTGCAAAAGATTCACTAACACAGATGTCCAGAAGACTGTGGAATTTTGCGATGAAAACAGACGACTTAATAGCTGGCCACCATGCTGTCCCAAAATGTCCTCTACAATCCATGACGTCATGTGACGGCGTCATCATAACCGAGACGATTTCAGCATAAATAAATAAAATAATAAATATGAGAGGACATACACAGTGTTGGTGTTAATGCACTTTGTGTCTTTTTACGCATTGAAATCAGAAATGACGCGAAATTCCGGAAGTCCGCGCGTCCCCTGGACGCGGATTTCTTTTCTTTCTTTTTTTACCGATTATCGCTTTCCGTCGGTGTTTTGTTTTGTTTATATTTGCCGGGTCAAATGATTAATTATTGGTCGACTTCAAATTAACGCACTTTCCGGTACAATTTCTTAAATATTGATCCGCCGAAAATTTTATCGATCACAAATACTGCATTTCCGGTATTAGGACTCCCGTGTGTTATTGTTTTCGTCATGGCGAGCAATAAACCCGAGAAGTAAGGCTTCAATGAAAAGTGGCTTCAGGAGCCACTTTTCAGCAAATGGCTCACAGATGAAGCGCTGGCTGTTCAAAGTCGGGACCCGGGGTGGAACGCTCGTCCGTGCATCGGTTGGGGACGTCTCTGCGCTGCTGACCTGTCTCCGCTCGGGATGGTCTCCTGCTGGCCCCACTATGGACTGGACTCTCACTATAATGTTAGATCCACTATGGACTGGACTCTCACAATATTATGCTAGATCCACTCGACGTCCATTACACAGGTCGCCCAGGGGGGGCAGTCCCCTCCAAGGTTTCTCATTGTCCCATTGGGTTGAGTTTTTCCTTGCCCTGATGTGGGATCTGAGCAGAGGATGTCGTTGTGGCTTGTGCAGCCCTTTGAGACACTCGCGATTTAGGGCTATATAAGTAAACATTGATTGATTGATTGATTATGAAGATGGAAAGATATTTTGCACGCCATGTAAACGGGCTAAGAACAAGAACACCTTTATGACCGGGTGACTGATTTTCAAAAGATCCAACCTCACCAGGCACCAAGAAACACCCCACAGATCCGCTCTTTGGTTGGAATGACAAGGCCGTCAATTCGTTACAACTCTTTATTTATGTTTTCCACAAAGCCGAGCGGACATCCACCATGCTAGTAACACTCCTGAACATGCTAAAGCTCCCTCTCCTAACTCGCCCACTCACTTACACACGTCACACACCCCACACACCGCCATTCTTAAAGGGGACCACAGAGCTTATGGCCATCACCAAGCCAGAGATGAAATGTTAGAGGCATTGAGTGCCACCGTATCAAATGACATTGAAACTAACTTGAAAAATTCTAAGTTTGTTGGCATTATTTGCCATGAAAGTGTACAAACCCCGTTTCCATAGGAGTTGGGAAATGGTGTTGGATGTAAATATAAACGGAATACAATGATTTGCAAATCCTTTTCAACCCATATTCAATTGAATGCACTACAAAGACAAGATATTTGATGTTCAAACTCATAAACTTTTTTTTTGTTTTGTAAATAATAACTTAGAATTTCATGGCTGCAACACGTGCCAAAGTAGTTGGGAAAGGGCATGTTCACCACTGTGTTACATCACCTTTTCTTTTAACAATACTCAAACGATTGGGAACTGAGGAAACTAATTGTTGAAGCTTTGAAAGTGAAATTCTCTCCCATTCTTGTTTTATGTAAAGCTTCAGCCGTTCAACAGTCCGGGGTCTCCGCTGTCGCATTTTACGCTTCATAATGCACCACACATTTTCGATGGGAGACAGGTCTGGACTGCAGGCGGAGCCAGGAAAGTACCCCCACTCTTTTTTTACGAAGCCACGCTGTTGTAACACGTGCTGAATGTGGCTTGGCATTGTCTTGCTGAAATTAGCAGGAGCGTCCATGAAAAAGACGGCGCTTAGATGGCAGCATATGTTGTTCCAAAACCTGTATGTGCCTTTCAGCATTAATGGTGCCTTCACAGATGTGTAAGTACAATCACTCGCCATACAGCAATAGATGATATCTGCCTATTACCTGACACCTGACATGTTACCTACTTCTCTTTATTTTTAATGTCTATTTTCTATTTCCTGCTGGGTCTACTCTCTATTTTATGCTGCTGCTGTCACATATACTGTATATACTGTAATATTGTACATGGTCATTGGTATATATTGTATATATGTTATAGACATAATATAATATATCTGTATATATATTATTCTGTACACATATGTATATATTCGTATATATGTTAGATTTTTTTAACCCTATATTACTCTATTTATACCTGCATTGTCGTTTCCATCCTTACACTTTCCATCATTGAGCTACTGTGTTGAACAACTTCCCTTGTGGATCATTAAAGTTTGTCTAAGTCTAAGTTACCGATGCCTTGGGCACTAATGCACCCCCATGCCATCACAGATGCTGGCTTTTGAACTTGGCGTCTATAACAGTCTGGATGGTTCGCTTCCCCTTTGGTCCGGATGACACGATGTCGAATATTTCCAAAAACAATTTGAAATGTGGACTCGTCAGACCACAGAACACTTTTCCATTTTGCATCAGTCCATCTTAGATGATCTCTGGCCCAGAGAAGCCGGCGGCGTTTCTGGGTGTTGTTGATAAATGGCTTTCACTTTGCATAGTAGAGCTTTACTTGCACTTACAGATATAGCGACCGACTGTATTTAGTGACAGTGGTTTTCTGAAGTGTTCCTGAGCCCATGTGGTGATATCCTTTAGAGATTGATATCGGTTTTTGATACAGTGCCGTCTGAGGGATCGAAGGTCACGGTCATTCAATGTTGGTTTCCGGCCATGCCGCTTACGTGGAGTGATTTCTCCAGATTCTCTGAACCTTTTGATGATATTATGCACCGTAGATGTTGAAATCCCTAAATTTCTTGCAATTGCACTTTGAGAAACGCTGTTCTTAAACTGTTTGACTATTTGCTCACGCAGTTGTGGACAAAGGGGTGTACCTCGCCCCATCCTTTCTTGTGAAAAACTGAGCATTTTTTGGGAAGCTGTTTTTATACCCAATCATGGCACCCACCTGTTCCCAATTAGCCTGCACATCTGTGGGATGTTCCAAATAAGTGTTTGATGAGCATTGCTCAACTTTATCAGTATTTATTGCCACCTTTCCCAACTTCTTTGTCACGTGTTGCTGGCATCAAATTCTAAAGGTAATGATTATTTGCAAAAAAAATTTTTTTATCAGTTTGAACATCAAATATGTTGTCTTTGTAGCATATTCAACTGAATATGCGTTGAAAATTATTTGCAAATCATTGTATTCCGTTTATATTTACATCTAACACAATTTCCCAACTCATATGGAAACGGGGTTTGTAGATGTGGCGTGTTTTAAACGACTGATGATCTACATACAGGTGAGAATAATCAATTGAATGTGTCATATGCATGTATGCCCTGGCACACCATTATCATTTCATGATCGAAGCAAAAAACGTTTTATACTGAAATAAATACACCTACAACTTATTGAACACAAATATAGAAAAAAATACCGGCAGCGCTAAAGATTGGATCCACGAAGGAAAGAAGAAAGTGAATAAATGTTTATAACTGCATAAATTTACATATGCATAAAAATTTGTTTTCTTTTGTATTATAATTTTTAATAAATTTAGTAACGATTATGACAACCTTTTGCCTAAACACAATACAGAATGTGAGATATAACAGGATAATACATAACATTTGTTTTCAAAACGCGAAGTAGATTTTCCAGAAGGTTTTATGTGTTATGTTGCGCCCTACAAAGTGTTTATACTTTAAATATTGTGCTTACTACAGACCGGCGGTTTCGGAACAATAATCTTGGTTGTAGTTAGGGTTCGGCCGATAAAACGATATCAATATACCTGTATATTGCGATACACACAATGGCCTCACAATACAAAGGTCCTGAGTAGTCCTGAGTTCAATCCCAGGTCTGGGATCTTTCTGTGTGGAGTTTGCATGCTCTCGCCGTGACTGCGTGGGTTCCCTCTGGGTACTACGGCTTCCTCCCACCGCCAAAAACATGCACCTGGGGATAGGTTGATTGGCAACACTAAAATTGGCCCTAGTGTGCGAATGTTGACTGTCTATCTGTGTTGGACCTGTGATGAGGTAGCGACTTGTCCAGGGTGTACTCCGCCTTCCGCCGGAATGCAGCCGAGATAGGCTCCAGCACCCCCCGCGACCCCAAAAGGGACAAGCGGTAGAAAATGGATGGATGGATAGACACAATCGATATCAATATAAAATATTTGATGTGTATTTATATTTTTTGGACAGTATAAACCAGAAATTAACCAGGATAATGCATTCATTTATCATTTGTTTTCAAAACGGCTACAAAAAAGTGGGATCCCATTTTCATGACTTGGTGGGGTCCTTGGGACCCCATTTTGAATATTCCTAGCGCCAACACTGATACATATTAATGTATATATTTACACTAGTGTAAGCAATCTGTCACTAATCTAAAGTAGACAACAGCTCGCCGTCGGCGAAGGGGGCGTTTCATTGCGGTGGGAGATATCGTCACTCAAATGTAAATGTTAGCCGTACAGTGGACATCGAGAGGTTATGATGCCACCCCCACCATTTTCAAAAACAAGCGCCGACGACGTCGCCAATACGCCGCTCTCAACCGCGAAGACGCCGCATTGTGGGGGTACAGCATACAAAAGAGGGGGCAGGAAACCGAGCCGTCCGTGAACGTCACGGGGGGAGCTAGCTAGCGTAAGGACGCGAAATCAAGCAGGGTGCGTTTGCGTTCCCATCGCCGCTGGAGGGTTCGGAGGCAACAAGGGGGAAGGTTAGGCCTCGGAGTTGGAAACTTTAACAAAAAAAGACGCATTAAAAGAAGGCGTTTCTGTCGGACCCTCCGCCCACCCTTGCACGGAGACGACGACGGGGCTAATAGAAGGACGGTCCTCCACATAGTGACCTGCCTCGGCACAAAGGGAGGCTCGTCCCCACACGTCCACCTCCCCCTCTCGCCTTCTCCTCTTTGGCGGCGGAGGGGGGGGAAACGTCACTTTTCACGGGACATTTGCAGACTTTTTTTTTTTTTTTTTTTTTAATCCCTTCGAACGTTACCTTGCTGGCGGCTCGGTCGTCGATGCTGCGATGCGGCGTGGTTAATCCCCCGAGCTAGGCGGAGAGAAGAGGGCTCCTCACGCGGCGGCGGCGTCCTGGCTATTTAAAGCGCGGAGGCAGCAAGCGAAAAACAGCCGACAGAAGCGAGGCAGTCCCCGGACCGCCTCCCGCGCGCGCTCCCGACACGCTCGCCGCTTCTGGCCGGCGCGCGTGCACGCGGGGGAGGCAGCCTCCTACGAGGAGGCCACACGGACGCGCGCGTTAATGAATCAATTAAAAAAGCGGTGACAACAAAAGGCGTCGCGGCAATGCTAGTAAGATAGCTGTTGCTTCACGCGTGGAGGCGAGCGTTTAGCAAACAGCGTGTTTGCCATGCCATTGTTTTTGCATAAGCATCAAAGCATTGTGGCCCGGCAGACTGAGACTCCTCACCAGGGGCACCGAAAAGGGGGGGGTAAAGGAGACGGATTCTAGGGGCCCATGATGGAGGGGGGCCCAGAGAGGCCCCTAATGATGATGAAATTATAATACAGAATAAATAATGACACTGTGTTGGGGGCCCTGTAAAGATTATTTTCATGGCGCCCAAAATCCCTAGCGGCGTCCCTGCTCCTCACACTACCTTTTTGGGGCCTAGGCACATTTTTGTTCATTGAAAAAATGCGGAGGCACACCACCAGCAGAAAACATAAAAAATGTAAACTCGTTAGTTGATATTGACAGTAAAAAGTAATTGTTGCATTCATAGGCGCCGATCCCATTGGCTTTGTTAGGCCTATTTTAGGGGGGCTCAAGCCCCCCTAAAATATTCTTAAGCCCCCCTAAATAATTTGGTGTTTTTTTGTTTTTTTTTACAAATAAATGCCGACATATTCATTATAAAGTGGCCCAAATATGAGTTTAAATAAATAATCATATAACCTGTTATTATATATATGTTTCCCCTCACTTCGTAGCGTAAGGTAGAGAGCCCCTTTCGTGCGTCGGTATCCAATCCATTCCACTTGTTCATATAGAAAATGCCCACATCACTCAAATTCCAGCCCGCATTTCCTCTGCGACCTTGCTTGCGGTCCTGCAGGTGTACGAAGCACATTATCTTCCTTTACAATGAGTGAAGCTGCACAAAACCTTGTGTGTGCAATTGTTAATCATTTATTTTTTAAGTTTTGTGTTTCTTGTAGAATCTATATAAAGTAATATACATAAGCCTATTGTTAAAATAATGAAAAAAACATCATTAAATATATTTGTTTTATTGTATTGTTACATTAATAGCTGTTTTATTATTATAGGATGGCTTATTAAACATTTAATAGGATTTTCAGAGGGAGGAAAAACCAAGACATTTAATATAAAATGTAAAATGAATAAATACATAAAAAGAAAAAGAAAATATATGGTTAAAAGCCATCGTCCCGGGGAGCATTTCATTTCGTACCGTGCATTTAAAAAAAAATAATAATAATAACAATGAATAATTTCTAAGTCTTTGTTAGCCGTTTGTGAAGTTGTGTGCGTCCTGTGCATCTCCTGGGGGCAAAGCCCCCCCTGTCCTTAAAAGCTAGTGACGCCCCTGGCCGATCCCATGGGTGATTCGGGGCCCACAGGCCCGAGCCATACTTGCCAACCTTGAGACCTCCGAATTCGGGAGATGGGGGTGGGGGGTGTATATATTTTCAAGTATTTCTTATATATATATATATAGATGAGGTGGTTCGGGCATCTGGTCAGGATGCCACCCGATCGCCTCCCAAGGGAGGTGTTTAGGGCACGTCCGACCGGTAGGAGGCCACGGGGAAGACCCAGGACACGTTGGGAAGACTATGTCTCCCGGCTGGCCTGGGAACGCTTCGGGATCCCCCGGGAAGAGCTGGACGAAGTGGCTGGGGAGAGGGAAGTCTGGGCTTCCCTGCTTAGGCTGTTGCCCCCGCGACCCGACCTCGGATAAGCGGAAGAAGATGGATGGATGGATGGATTAGGGATGTCCGATAATGGCTTTTTGCCGATATCCGATATTGTCCAACTCTTTAATTACCAATACCGATAATTACCAATACTGGTACCGATAACAACCGATATATGGAGTCGTGGAATTAACACATCCATCCATCCATCCATTTTCTACCGCTTATTCCCTTCGGGGTCGCGGGGGGCGCTGGAGCCTATCTCAGCAGAAGGCGGGTTACACCCCGGACAAGTCGCCACCTCATCGCAGGGCCAACACAGATAGACAGACAACATTCACACTCACGTTCACACATGAGGGCCAATTTAGTGTTGCCAATCAACCTATCCCCAGGTGCATGTCTTTGGAGGTGGGAGGAAGCCGGAGTACCCGGAGGGAACCCACGCAGTCACGGGGAGAACATGCAAACTCCACACAGAAAGATCCCGAGCCCAGGATTGAACCCAGGACTACTCAGAACCTTCGTATTGTGAGGCAGACGCACTAACCCCTCTACCACCGTGCTGCCCGAATTAACACATTATTATGCCTAATTTGGACAACCAGGTAAGGTGAAGATAAGGTACTTTTTAAAAATTTTTATAAAATAAGATAAATAAATTAAAAACATTTTCTTGAATAAAAAATAAAGTAAAACAATATAAAAACAGTTACATAGAAACTAGTAATTAATTAAATTTAGTAAAATTAACTGTTAAAGGTTAGTACTATTAGTGGACCAGCAGCACGCACAATCATGTGTGCTTACGGACTGTATCCCTTGCAGACTGTATTGATATATATTGATATATAATGTAGGAACCAGAATATTAATAACAGAAAGAAACAACCCTTTTGTGTGAATGAGTGTAAATGGGGGAGGGAGGTTTTTGGGTTGGTGCACTTATTGTAAGTGTATCTTGTGTTTTTTATGTTGATTTGATAAAAAAAAAAACGATACCGATAATAAAAAAAACGATACCGATAATTTCCGATATTACATTTTAACGCATTTATCTCTACTCCTCACACTACCTTTTTGGAGCCAAGGCACATTTTTGTTCATTGAGAAAATGCAGAGGCACACCACCAGCAGAAAACATAAAAAATTTAAACTCGGTAGTTGATATTGACAATAAAAAGTCATTGTTGCAATTAGGGGTGTGGGAAAAAAATCGATTCGATTTCGAATCGCGATTCTCACGTTGTGCGATTCAGAATTAATTCTCATTTTAAAAAAATCTTTTTTTATTTTATTTATTTATTTATTTATTTATTTATTAATTTTTAGTTTAATTAAATTTAATTTTTTTTAAATTAATCAATCCAACAAAACAATACACAGCAATACCATAACAGTGCAATCCAATTCCAAAACCAAACCCGACCCAGCAACACTCAGAACTGCAATAAACAGAGCAATTGAGAGGAGACACAAACACGACACAGCGAACAAACCAAAAGTAGTGAAACAAAAATGATTAAAGCTGCAAGCAGCGATGGACGGGACCGACTTTGACGGCACATAAAATCCAAACCAGAGCAGTAATTAAAACTCGTTGGTCAACTTTTAATCAGAAGGGTTCAATCTCTCTCCTGTGCTAGTTTGAAGCCGACACGACAAACGCGCTCGGAGGAGATAATGTTTAAAAAAAGGTGACCGTTTTTTTACAAAACTTTTGTTTTGAAGGGGAAATTGCAAACTTCCTGTTTATTTTTGCTGGGGGTTGTTAATATATGACATGTAGGTCTAAGTGAGACCTACATAGAGGGTTTTGTTTAATGTCTTTAAGACTTTCCTACTGGAAGTTACAGGCAGTTTTGTATGAGTTTTCTTCCTCGGAGCAGTTGTGTCTGTGTTTTCTTCCTAGGGGGCGCTAGAGCGCAATTTTGAGTTTTGGGGTTGTTGTTGTTTTTTTTTTTTATTAGATCGCAATTTTTGCCAGTCCTGATGTGTGTGTCCAGTTTGGTGAGTTTTGAAGCATGTTAAAGGAATCAAATTACAGCTCAAAGAGGCAAAAGTGACTGTTTTTACTAACTTTTTGTTTTGAAGGGGGAATTGCCAACTTCTTGTTGATTTTTGCTGAAGAATGTCTGTGTATGAAATCTAGGTCTAAGTCAGACCTACATAGAGCTTTTGTTTCATGTCTCCACGACATTCCTAACGGAAGTTACAAGCAGTTTTGTCTGTGCTTTTTCCTAGGGGGCGCTAGAGCGCAATTTTTAGTTTTGGGGTTTGGTTTTTTGATTAGATGGCAATTTTCGCCAGTCCTGATGTGTGTGTCAAATATGGTGAGTTTTGAAGCATGTTAAGAGTGTCAAATTACAGCTCAAAGAGGTGGCGGAATAATAATAATAAAACCTTACAATTACAATAGGGTCCTCTGTCCCAAAGGGACATTGCGGTCCCTAAATATTATCAACAACAGTATCACTATTAGTTACAATTTCAACATAGCAGTGATTAAAAATCCCTCATTGACATTATCATTAGACATTTATAACAAAAAAACAATAGTGTCACAGTGGCTTACACTTGCATCGCATCTCATAAGCTTGACAACACACTGTGTCCAATATTTTCACAAATATAAAATAAGTAATATTTTTGGTTCATTTAATAGTTAAAACAAATTTACATTATTGCAATCAGTTGATAAAACATTGTCCTTTACAATTATAAAAGCTTTTTACAAAAATCTACTACTTTGCTTGCATGTCAGCAGACTGGGGTAGATCCTGCTGAAATCGTTTTTTGAATCGAGAATCGTGTTGAATTGAAAAAAAAAAAAAAGATTTTGAATCGAATCATGACCCTAAGAATCGATATTGAATCGAATCGTGGGACACCCAAAGATTCACAGCCCTAATATACATATATATATATATATATATATATATATATATATATATATATATATATATATATATATATATATATATATATATATATATATATATATATATATATATATATATATATATATATATATATATATATATATATATATATATATATATATATATATATATATATATATATATATATATAAATTAAAAGAAATACTTGACTTTCAGTGAATTCTAGCTATATATATATATATATATTTATTTTTATATATATTGCATTTTCCGCACTATAAGGCGCACCAGATTATAAGGCGCACCCTCAATAAATGGCCTATTTTATTATTTGTTCATATATAAGGCGCACCGCATTATAAGGCGCATAGAATAAACGCTACAGTAGAGGCTGGGGTTACGTTATGCATCCATTAGATGGAGCTGCGCTAAAGGGAATGTCAACAAAACAAATAGTGATTGTACTGACACTTCTACTTGCTGCTCTGTTCAACAACTCACTGTTCCAGTTTGTCCTCCAACTGTAGCCATCTCGCTTTGTTCCCTCGGAAACTCTGTTTAGTCTTCTTTACTCGGTGCAGGTCATCATGTTGCTTCCTCCACTTCCGCACCATTGATTCGTTAATGTTAAATTCTCTCGCTGCTGCTCTATTCCCGTGTTCTACTGCGTGACTGATCGCCTTGAGTTTAAACTCTGTGTCATAAGCGTGTCTCTTAATAGGAGCCATTTTTGGGTCTTTACATAAAGTTTAGGTCTCGCAACTACGGTATGCAGCCGGCAACTTCATTTTCCCCCGCAGAAGAAGAAGCGCTTCTTCTTTTACGGTAAGCAGCCGTAGAAGCTGGAAAATGAAGTCGGCGTAGTTACCGTAGTTGCGAGACCTGTTGTGGCTCAATATTGGTCCATATATAAGGCGCATCGGATTATAAGGCGCACTGTCAGCTTTTGAGGAAATTGGAGGTTTTTAGGTGCGCCTTATAGTGCGGAAATTACGGTGTGTATATATATATATATATATATATATATATATATATATATATCAGTGACGTGCGGTGAGGTTCATGGCTGGTGAGGCACTGACTTCATCACAGTCAGATTTACAAACATATGAACCCTAAAGAGTATCTTATTCACCATTTGATTGGCAGCAGTTAACGGGTTATGTTTAAAAGCTCATACCAGCATTCTTCCCTGCTTGGCACTCAGCATCAAGGGTTGGAATTGGGGGTTAAATCACCAAAAATTATTCCCGGGCGCGGCGCCGCTGCTGCCCACTGCTCCCCTCACATCCCAGGGGGTGATCAAGGGATGGGTCAAATGCAGAGGACAAATTTCACCACACCTCGTGTGTGTGTGACAATCATTGGTACTTTAACTTAACTTTAACTTTACACATACAAACTGTAGCACACAAAAAAAGCACATTTAATAAAAAAAACGTTATTATGGTCTTACCTTTATGTAATATATTGAGTTGGAGGCAATAACCAGGCGAGGTGATGAAGTACGTCTCTTTACTGTAGACTTCAGAACAGACTCAACACACTTGACGTCAGGTGCGCAACACCACGTAAATCGTTGGCCAACCAAAAAGTAACCACAGTACGCTATAGCCAACATTAACCAGGAGATGGCAACAGACAAACATAGATCACTCCATTACATTCCTCCCCTTTTAGAAATGTAGAAGTAAGTTACTCAAAAGAAATAAACAACCCAACCAAAAAATGCAGCAGCTCAATAAGAAGCCAAAAAGTGCAAAAACAATAATGTTCGTGTTGGAGGAGTTGTGAATGAATGAAATATGAAATCCGTGCTGCAGTCTGCAGGTGTACCTAATGTTGTGTCCCTGCAGTCGTTCACGGGTCCTCCGGCGCGAGTATTGTTGTTTTTGCACTTTTTGGCTTCTTGTTAAGTGACTTTTTTGGGGTGGATTCGGTCTTGCACGTGGAGGGTTTGGGTGTGGGGTTTGGTTGGTGTGGCGCTCTCGTCAGGGGGTGCATTAACCGGCACCAGGAGGCGGGATTACGCAAGCCTCAGCCAGTGCGTCTTCGCAGCAGTTTTATGATTGCTCAGCACAAGAAATACGTTACACACATACAGTTGTTGACAAAATACACTGTACATTATATACCTCAGCTAACTAAACTATGGAAATGTATAATATAATTCATATAGCAATACGGTCTCACTGCACAGCAGGCCAGCAGTTAGCCGAGTCCGCAATCCATGTTGAGGCACAACTGAGTGATGTGCCTCAACTGGCTGCTGTTCACCGCACCGTCTCTTCTCAGTATTTGAGCGGCAAATGTGAAAATTCAGCGATTTTGAATAAAAATAATCTAAAACTGGTGAAGTTAAATGGAAAATAACTTTATAGTATAATCACTGGATACATTTAACAATTAAATTAAATTTTTTTCTTTTTACATTTTTTTTCTTTCCATGATGGCAGGTGAGGCCCCGTCTCACCTGCCTCTAGTGACTGCACGTCACTGATATATATATATATATATATATATATATATATATATATATATATATATATATATACATACAGGTAAAAGCCAGTAAATTAGAATATTTTGAAAAACTTGATTTATTTCAGTAATTGCATTCAAAAGGTGTAACTTGTACATTATATTTATTCATTGCACACAGACTGATGCATTCAAATGTTTATTTCATTTAATTTTGATGATTTGAAGTGGCAACAAATGAAAATCCAAAATTCCGTGTGTCACAAAATTAGAATATTACTTAAGGCTAATACAAAAAAGGGATTTTTAGAAATGTTGGCCAACTGAAAAGTATGAAAATGAAAAATATGAGCATGTACAATACTCAATACTTGGTTGGAGCTCCTTTTGCCTCAATTACTGCGTTAATGCGGCGTGGCATGGAGTCGATGAGTTTCTGACACTGCTCAGGTGTTATGAGAGCCCAGGTTGCTCTGATAGTGGCCTTCAACTCTTCTGCGTTTTTGGGTCTGGCATTCTGCATCTTCCTTTTCACAATACCCCACAGATTTTCTATGGGGCTAAGGTCAGGGGAGTTGGCGGGCCAATTTAGAACAGAAATACCATGGTCCGTAAACCAGGCACGGGTAGATTTTGCGCTGTGTGCAGGCGCCAAGTCCTGTTGGAACTTGAAATCTCCATCTCCATAGAGCAGGTCAGCAGCAGGAAGCATGAAGTGCTCTAAAACTTGCTGGTAGACGGCTGCGTTGACCCTGGATCTCAGGAAACAGAGTGGACCGACACCAGCAGATGACATGGCACCCCAAACCATCACTGATGGTGGAAACTTTACACTAGACTTCAGGCAACGTGGATCCTGTGCCTCTCCTGTCTTCCTCCAGACTCTGGGACCTCGATTTCCAAAGGAAATGCAAAATTTGCATGGTTGGGTGATGGTTTGGTGTGCCATGTCATCTGCTGGTGTCGGTCCACTCTGTTTCCTGAGATCCAGGGTCAACGCAGCCGTCTACCAGCAAGTTTTAGAGCACTTCATGCTTCCTGCTGCTGACCTGCTCTATGGAGATGGAGATTTCAAGTTCCAACAGGACTTGGCGCCTGCACACAGCGCAAAATCTACCCGTGCCTGGTTTACGGACCATGGTATTTCTGTTCTAAATTGGCCCGCCAACTCCCCTGACCTTAGCCCCATAGAAAATCTGTGGGGTATTGTGAAAAGGAAGATGCAGAATGCCAGACCCAAAAACGCAGAAGAGTTGAAGGCCACTATCAGAGCAACCTGGGCTCTCATAACACCTGAGCAGTGCCAGAAACTCATCGACTCCATGCCACGCCGCATTAACGCAGTAATTGAGGCAAAAGGAGCTCCAACCAAGTATTGAGTATTGTACATGCTCATATTTTTCATTTTCATACTTTTCAGTTGGCCAACATTTCTAAAAATCCCTTTTTTGTATTAGCCTTAAGTAATATTCTAATTTTGTGACACACGGAATTTTGGATTTTCATTTGTTGCCACTTCAAATCATCAAAATTAAATGAAATAAACATTTGAATGCATCAGTCTGTGTGCAATGAATAAATATAATGTACAAGTTACACCTTTTGAATGCAATTACTGAAATAAATCAAGTTTTTCAAAATATTCTAATTTACTGGCTTTTACCTGTGTATATATATATATATATATATATATATATATATATATATATATATATATATATATATATATATATATATATATATATATAAAAGAAATACTTGAATTTCAGTGTTCATTTATTTACACATACTGTATACACACACATAATACTTCTCTACTCATTGTTGTATTTGAATGTGCAATGCTTTGCAGCCAGTAGCACAGCCTTTGAAGGAGCAGAGGTATGGGCAGCATCTGTGAAATGTAATTTTGCAGGTGAGGAGTGAGTTTAGGGATGAATTGTCCATCCTCGTTCTATTCTCTGTCACTCGTCGTCGCCATGACTGTCTCTTCTTCGTTCTTCTGCTTCGTCTCCTTCTTGTTGTGTGCGCAGTTGTGCACTCTCCAAAAGCCGTAGATGTTATGACGTGACTGGGCCGGCACGCTGTTTATATGGAGGAAAAGCGGATGTGACGACAGGCTGTCCTCACTCAGGTCCGCATGGACCTGGAGGGGGCGTGCCTGTTGTCCGGCTGGAAATCGGGAGAAATCCGGGAGAGTGGTTGTCCCGGGAGATTTTCGGGAGAGGCACTGAAATTCGGGAGCACCCACCTGGGATTGCTGGCAACTTTCAATCTTTAAATTAATTTTTGAAAAATCTATCTTGTTATTGTTAATTTTGTGGCATGTTTGGTACATTTTGCACAATAGAAAAGTCATAAATCACATAGTCTATAATTAACAAAGTCTAACCAAGATTTCATTGTGCATAATTCATAATGAACGAATGACACAATCATCTTGGCTTTGAGAACATGACAAACACTACTCAGTGGCCTTAGAGCAGTGGTTCTTAACCTTGTTGGATGTACCGAACCCCACCAGTTTCATAAACGCATTCACCGAACCCTTCTTTAGTGAAAAATAAAATGCTTTTTACTGGTGCACAAAATGAACCGTGCATGAACATCACTTTGTTCAAAGAACAAAACCAACACAGTGCATGAACTCACAACAAATTACACACTTTACACACATTACCATGAATTGATTAACGTGGACCACGACTTAAACAAGTTTAAAAACGTATTCGGGTGTTACCATTTAGTGGTCAATTGTTCGGAAGATGTACTGTACTGTGTAAACTGTACTGTTTCATATAATGTATTCTAGAGATGTCCGATAATATCGGACTGCAGATATTATCGGCCGATAAATGCTTTAAAATGTAATATCGGAAATTATCGGTATCGGTTTTAAAAAGTAAAATGTATGACTTTTTAAAACGCCGCTGTACGGCGTGGTACACGGACGTAGAGAGAAGTACAGAGCAGTTGCGTCTCCCAGTCATACTTGCCAACCCTCCCGATTTTCCCGGGAGACTCACAAATTTCAGTGCCCCTCCTGAAAATCACATAATATCTACGGCTTTTCACACACACAAGTGAATGCCAAGCATGCTTGGTCAATAGCCATACAGGTCACACTGAGGGTGGCCGCATAAACAACTTTAACACTGTTACAAATATGCGCCACACTATGAACCCACACCAAACAAGAATGACAAACACATTTCGGGAGAACATCCGCACGATAACACAACATAAACACAACAGAACAAATACCGAGAAGCCCTTGCAGCACTAACTCTTCCAGGACGCTACAATATACACCCCCACCTTAACCCCGCCCCCCAAACCCTCCCACTTCAACCTCCTCATGCTCTCTCAGGGAGAGCATGTCCCACATTCCAAGCTGCTGTTTTGAGGCATGTTAAAAAAAATAATGCACTTTGAGACTTCAATAATAAATATGGCAGTGCCATGTTGGCATTTTTTTCCATAACTTGAGTTGATTTATTTTGGAAAACCTTGTTACATTGTTTAATGCATCCAGCGGGGCATCACAACAAAATTAGGCATAATAATGTGTTAATTCCACGATTGTGTATATCAGTATCGGTTGATATTGGAATCGGTAATTAAGAGTTGGGGAATATCGGATATCGGCAAAAAGGCCATTATCGGACATCTCTAATGTATTCTCTTCCTTTGCAATCTGCTAGTAAAAGTGTCAATCGATCAATCAAACAACCTGCAAATCAGATGGAAAATTCGAGGGAACATTGTTTGGGGGTATCCATAATACGCTGATAGGGAGAAGCTTTTATTTACACGATAAGTCGGATGCGTCTTTACCTCCGTGGCGGAGGCTCCGCCGAACCCCTGAAGCCGACTCACCGAACCACTGCCTTAGAGATCTGCCCTGAGATCGGTAGGTTGTGAGTTGTGAGTTCAAACCCTGGCCGAATCATACCAAAGACTATAAAAATTGGACCCATTACCTCCCTGCTTGGCACTCAGCATCAAGGGTTGGAATTGGGGGTTAAATCACTGCTGCTGCCCACTGCTCCCCTCACCTCCCAGGGGGTGAACAAGGGGATGGGTCAAATGCAGAGGACAAATTTCACCACACCTAGTGTGCGTGTGACAATCATTGGTACTTTAACTTTAATGAGCGAATGAAGTCCCTACTTACTCAACAACCATACATGTCACACTAAGGCCCCGTTTACACTAAGCCGGATAAGGTTCCATCCATCCATTTTCTACCGCTTGTCCCTTTTGGGGTCACGGGGGGTGCTGAAGCCTATCTCAGCTGCATTCGGGCGGAAGGCGGGGTACACCCTGGAGAAGTCGCCACCTCATCGCAGGGCCAACACAGATAGACAGACAACATTCACACACTAGGGCCAATTTAGTGTTGCCAATCAACCTATCCCCAGGTGCATGTCTTTGGAGGTGGGAGGAAGCCGCAGTACAAGGAGGAAACCCACGCAGTCACGGGGAGAACATGCAAACTCCACACAGAAAGATCCAGAGCCCGGGATTGAACTCAGGACTACTCAGGACCTTTGTACCGTGCTGCCCTCGGATAAGGTTTCATCCATCCATCCATCCATCCATCTTCTTCCGCTTATCCGAGGTCGGGTCGCGGGGGAAGCAGCCTAAGCAGGGAAGCCCAGACTTCCCTCTCCCCAGCCACTTTGTCCAGCTCCTCCCGGGGGATCCCGAGGCGTTCCCAGGCCAGCCGGGAGAGATAGTCTTCCCAACGTGTCCTGGGTCTTCCCCATGGCCTCCTACCGGTCGGACGTGCCCGAAACACCTCCCTAGAGAGGCGTTCGAGTGGCATCCTGACCAGATGCCCGAACCACCTCATCTGGCTCCTCTCCATGTGGAGGAGCAGCGGCTTTACTTTGAGCTCCTCCCGGATGACAGAGCTTCTCACCCTATGCTTTGCCAGTCCAACTGCATTCGCCGTTTTCCTCGACGGCTAGGCAATACAAAGCACGCTAAGTAGAAACACAGCTGACACAGGAAAGTTCTCTTGCCGTCTGAGAAGTGTTGTATCCCAGATAGCTGCAATTGCTTTCTCTTAAGGTATTCATGTGTGATTTCCACAAGCGTCTGTACATGTAGACAGTACCAATAATTGTCACACGCACTAGGTGTGGCAAAATTATTCTCTGCATTTGACCCATCACCCTTGATCACACCCTGGGAGGTGAGGGGAGCAGTGGGCAGCAGCGGTGGCCACGCCCGGGAATCATTTTTGGTGATTTAACCCCCAATTCCAACCCTTGATGCTGAGGGTGCCATTTTTATAGTCTTTGGCATGACTCAGCCGGGGTTTGAACTCGCAACCAAGAAGGAGAAACACGGGCATGTCTGGATGACTCGCCTCCATATTTCCAGTGGTTAGCTCCGAGTTACGAAACCACTTTATTATGAAGCTGGCTGTGGCGCGTTCTTTTTGATGTCACTTCCTGTGTGGGCGTGGTCTTTCTGGCGTCACTTCCTCTCCGAACTCACTTGGTAAACGATCAATTACAAGAATTACACGGCTGATTTACCCGTGTAAAAATTTGTCCGAGGAGGTGGACCTTAAGCGCTGGTTTAGTGTGGCTGAAACGGGGCTTAGGCTAAATAATTATTCATTTAAGGGGTTAAACGACTTAGTGTAGACATGGCCTAAGAGTGGCAGTATGAACAATGCCAACACTGTCATAAACATGTGCCATATAGTGAAACCACACTAAACAACAACGACAAACACATTTTGGAAGAATATTTGTACCGCAACACAACATAAACACTACAGAAAAAATTCCCAGAATTCCCTGCAGCACCAACTCTTCCGGGACGCTACAATATAAAGAAAACGCCATTGGTGGATCTACAGCTAACATCCACTGTAATGATACCACGTACAATAGCGTATCTCGTCGATACTACTATGATTACATCGATATTTTTTAACATCACAAAATCTTCTTTTGTTTTTTTTCAAATTTATGTTATGTTTATAAACTCAGGAAATATGTCCCTGGACACATGAGGACTTTGAATTTGAATATCCCACTATGGACTGGACTCTCACTATTATGTTAGATCCACTATGGACTGGACTTTCGCAATATTATGCTAGATCCACTCGACGTCCAATGCATCCGGTCTCCCCTAGAGGGGGGGGGGGGGGGGGGGGGGGGGGGGGGGTCACCCACATATGCGGTCCTCTCCAAGGTTTCTCATAGTCATTCACATCGACGTCCCATTGGGGTTGCGAAACCGGCGGTGTTTCTGGGTGTTGTTGATAAATGGCTTTCGCTTTGCATAATAGAGTTTTAAGTAGCACTTACAGATGTAGCGATAAACTGTAGTTACTGACAGTGGTTTTCTGAAGTGTTCCTGAGCCCATGTGGTGATATCCTTTACACACTGATGTCACTTTTTGATGCAGTACCAATGGGGGGTGGGGGGTCCTCTCCAAGGTTTCTCATAGTCATTCGCATTGACATCCCACTGGGTTGTGAGTTTTTCCTTGCCCTTATGTGGGATCTGAACCGAGGATGTCGTTGTGGCTTGTGCAGCCCTTTGAGACACTAGTGATTTAGGGCTATATAAATAAAAATTGATTGATTGATTGATTGATTGATTGATTGATTGATTGATTGAATATGACCGATGTATGATCCTGTAACTACTTGACATTGGATTGATACCCAAATTTGTGGTATCATCCAAAACTAATGTACAGAATCAAATAACAGAAGAATAAGTGATTATTACATTTTAACAGAAGTGTAGATAGAACATGTTGAAACAGAAAGTAAGCAGATATTAACAGTAAATGAACAAGTAAATTAATAATTCATTTTCTACCACTTGTCCTTAATAATGTTGACAAAATAATAGAATGATAAATGACACAATATATTACTGCATATGTCAGCAGCTAAATTAGGAGCCTTTGTTTGTTTTCTTACTAATAAAAGACAAGTTGTCTTGTATGTTCACTATTTTATTTAAGGACAAACTTGCAATAAGAAACATATGTTTTATGTACCCTAAGATTTTGTTTTGTTAAAATAAAGCCAATAATGACATTTTTTGTGGTCCCCTTTATTTAGAAAAGTACCGAAAAGTACTGAAATACATTTTGGTACCACTAATACACACACACCGAGCACCCACTGGCAGAAATGTAGATCGGCGCCTATGGTTGCAATTGTTGGATATGAATTCAAACCATAACCAACCATGCATCACTATAGCTCTTGTCTCAAAGTAAGTGTCACGACCTTTCAATATCACCTGCTTTGTTTTAGCAATCAAGACTATTTCAGTTGTGCGGACGTTATCCTTCCTTTGTGTGGAAATTGTTGATTGTCATGTCATGTACAGATGTACTTTGTGGACGCCGTTTGCTCCACACGCT